>NC_034601.1:65465895-65491225 GCF_900095145.1 Mus pahari
TGATTCCACCAGAGGTTCTTTTATTGTTGCGGATGGTTTTTGCTATCCTAGGTTTTTTATTATTCCAGATGAATTTGCAAATTGCAATTTTGATGGGGATTGCATTGAATCTATAGATTGTTTTGGTAGGATGGCCATTTTGACTATGTTAATCCTGCCAATTCATGAGCATGGGAGATCTTTCCATCTTCTGAGATCCTCTTCAATTTCTTTCTCCAGAGACTTGAAGTTCTTATCATATAGATCTTTCACTTCCTTAGTTACAGTCACACCAAGTTATTTTACATTATTTGTGACTATTGTGAAGGGTGTTGTTTCCCTAATTTCTTTCTTGGCCTGTTTATCGTTTGTGTGGAGGAAATCCACTGATTTGTTTTATTTAATTTTATATCCAGTTACTGCACTGAAGTTGTTTATCAGGTTTAGGAGTTCTATGGTGGATTTTTTAGGGTCACTTATATATACCATCATATCATCTGCAAATAATGATATTTTGACTTCTTCCTTTCCAATTTGTATCCCCTTGATCTCCTTTTGTTGTCGAATTGCTCTGGCTAGTACTATATTGAATAGGTAGGGAGAAAGTGGGCAGCCTTGTCTAGCCCCTGATTTTAGTGGGATTGCTTCAAGTTTCTTTCCATTTACTTTGATATTGGCTACTGGTTTGCTATAGATTGCTTTTATTATGTTTAGGTGGGGGCCTTGAATTCCTGATCTTTCTAAGCCAAACCCTTTCTACTAGGAAATGAAAGGGAGCAATAATTACATTATAATCTAAAAAGGAAGAAAGGGAAAACAATTCTAGAAAAAAAATCTGCAATCTTCATATGAGAGAAAACAGAAGGTATTTGTCTTTATGGCCCTGGCTTATTTCATTTGACACTTTCTGCAAATGAAATAAGCCAGGTCCATAAAGACAAATACCTTCTGTTTTATTCTGCTTATTTCATTTGACACTTTCTGCGAATGAAGTAGTATTTTCATTCTTTTATACTATTGACTGAACTCCACTATGTCTATAGGACATGCTTTTATCCATGCAGTTGTTGGACATTTAGGATGATCTCATAACTTGGCTATTGAGTCATAATAAGCACATATTGAAATTCAAATTATTCCCAGATTTAAGAGTCTTGTAAGGTTACTGCTCTTTTTAAAGATTTATCTTATTCTTAATCACATGTATATACATGTGTCCACTTAGAGGCTATAAGTTCATGCATAGGGAATGTGTATATCTGTGTAAAGGGTATGTATGTGTCTCTGTAGAGGGTATGTATGTATCTGTGTAGAGGGAATGTGTATGTCTGTGTAGAGGGTATGTGTGTGTATCTCTGTAAAGGGTATGTATGTGTCTGTGTAGAGGGTATCTGTGTGTGTGTGTATCTGTGTAGAGTGTATGTACATGTCTCTGTAGGGGGTATGTGTGTGTGTCTGTGTAGAGGGTATGCATATGTATGAGAAGAGATGATTATGGAGTCCAGGAGACAATTTCAGATTCCCTGGAACTGAAATTATAGGCTGTTGTAAACTGTCTTGTGTGTGAGTTTTGGGATCCAAACTCATGTCCTCTGAAAAAGTACTATGCACCCCCAACCACTGAGAAATCTCTCTAGTCCCCCAAGGCTACTTCTTCTAGAGGACATCCAGGCAGGACAAGTCAGTTTATATCTCCAATAATTACAGTCTTTCTTTGTCATGCTTCATCTTTACTTATATTTTCATTCCATCATTTTCATCTGAAAGTCTACAGGCTTCTTGTGACATTCATCTTTCTGAAGTAAATTGCTGAGACTTTGAACTCTTGCTTTAGGAAGGTCACATACATTGTTTAAACTCAAGCATTTTATCTAACTGGAAGAACTTCTAGCAGGAATTCAATATTATCAAAATCTTAAACATATGTTGAAGATTTTGTACCGAAGACTGAGACTAAATAGTGCCTAGTTGCTTATCAGGTGCATATTGACGTCATTAATACAGGTCTCAACATGGTTGCATCCATTTGTTTTTACCTTACTTCTTTAGGCAAAATGATGGTTCATATCTTAAAACCCTTAGTTTTTTTTTTTTTTTAATCTTTGTCAAAGGCCACCAAAGGAAACCAAGCTACATTAACAATGCTGATATTTGTAAAGTCCATTGAGTAAAGCTCTAACATACAGATTTACCCATGCAAGCCATCCACCACTGCATACAACAGACTTACATTACACATCACAAGTGTCCACTGTCCAGCCTGAACCAATATTGCTCACAAAATGAACACCAATTTCCAAAGTGACTTGCATATTTTCACACTTTTATGCAGTCTAAGTCTCAATTGGTTTTTGTATTTGACAACTTTTCTGAAGTAAAAAAAATATATATAGATCCCCACAATTTCAATGGCTTATACATCAGTTTCTCTCTTTTATCCATGCTAATAACATGTGACTGATTAGGTCTAGTAGCTTTGGTCACTTCTTAGCTAAATTCCATGACCTAGACCATACAGACCCCTCAATACGTGCTATACCAATTCTCATTTCAGAAGAAAACTGGGAATAGTCCAAATCCAAGGGAAAAGAAATAATTCCACACAGAATTGAGATGAAACTTCCAAAGAAAATGTGAAGTGATGTGCAAACTGAGTTGACCTTTATTTTTATTTTATTTTTCTAAAATGGGCAGTTGTTTTCTTGTGAATCTTTCTTAATATTTCATGTGATCAAGATGAGTGAACACAGTAAAAGCAAAAAAAGGTTTTTCAAAGTCAATGTCAAATTGCAGAAATTTATAAATATTGTCACCGATGCTCCGAGTACTATTATATCTATTGTGTAAAGCTAGGGAAATGAACCATGAGTAATATGGCATACGGTCTATGGTGAAAACACAAAATGTAGACATAGGAGGTGTGACTATAGAAGTTATTCTCTGTGTGCATGTGTGTGTGGTGTGCTATATGTGAATGTGGGAGAGGGCTTTATGTTTATGAGAGCTCAGAAATCAGAGGAGGCTCTTGGGTGTCTTGACCTATCACTCTCCAGTGTATTTCTTTGTACTCGTAGTACACCAGCATCCTTAGAGTCATTTTATTAGCCCCAGCCCCCAAATGATCCTTTTATCCACTTTACAAGCTGCTTGCCAAAGATGAACCCATCTAAAAATGGGTTCCAGTTGGAAATTACAGTAGAAATAACTACAATTTGTGCTATGTTGATAAAACATCTTATGGTAATATTATTTAATATGACAATACTGAAATCCAATGACATTTCTTAACAATATGAGGCATTATTATTATTATTATTATTACTACCGTACCAATGATGTATGTATGGGGATGTACAGGCCAAAGTTGTGGGTCAAGCACCTTTACCCACCAAGTTATATGAGAAGCTCAACAATCACAAGTCCTAATAAAGATTGAATGATGGTGTTAGGAATGAAGAGGCTTGCTCATCTGCAAGGCTTCTGCTATGTGCAAAAGAAAAAGTAGCCGTACTACGAGGCTAAAGCATCTGTAGTTAGAAGAGAGGTGTCAGCACCAAGGAACACAATAGCAAAGACGGAAAAGACTCAATGATTTTATAGCTATTTTATTCAACCAAATGGCTAGATTGTTTGTCCTTTTAGCCAATGATTGCCTGCAACTTAATTATTTATGTTTCTCGATAGGAAATAATTGCTTAGTTAATCAAGTCCTGCTTTAAAGAAATAGAACCATCTGTTTTGATTCTTTTGTTGAGGGAGAAAAAAAATCTCAGATAAATGGCATTTTCACCGCTCTCAATGTCTATTTGTAAATTTTAGTCTCTTCTAAGTGAAAGCAAGCACTTAAATGTACTATCAAATTGGAGACAGGCCCTCAGGACGAACGGTCTCATTTACATGCAACGTGTGGTGCTTTTTGTAAGAACACATTTGACTTTGCACTTTTCCTTGAGAGCAAATGGGAACAGAATAAATGTAGTGTGCAGAATTCACTTGACAGCTTAAAAACCTTAATAGCATTTGGATTCTTTTTATGTTATATATTCCTAACAATGCAAATGTTCAGAGAGTAAAAATCTCTGCTATTTTAAAGAAGGACACTTCCATGATTTCAGATTCCATAAAAAAAAAAAAAATGTACTCCAGTTGCAGAAAAGCTATTTTGAAATAAAAGATTCCTGTATGTAGTTCTCACTCAGTTATATTGAATTAGGAATTGATTATTTGAAACTGTGTGTGCCAAAAGTGAAAATAAAAGCTTTTCCAAAAAGGATCACTGTCTTGCTGTATTGAAACCTCTTTAAGGATCTTATAAGAAAATAAAATATATTGGCTTTTTTTTTTCTGTTAAAGGTAAACCTATACAATACGTCTCACAGAATTTAATGTCAGAAGGAAGAGTAATTATACTTGCAGATATAGAGAACTCAAGTGAACTTTTGGTTATTGTCATGAAATAGTTACAAGAGCTCAGCATAAATTCAAGACCTAGCCGCCACTGTATCCTAAAGATACTGGCATGAAATCCTGTAATTTTATGTAAATTCTCTTGATTAACTTCCAAAACCAGATATCACAATACAGCAGGCTCACAGCCTGCCTCTGCCTATACGGTTAGGGCTTCTGAGGTTGTAGGATCTTGACTGTCACCTCTGAGTGTTGAAAGCAATTTCAGGATTCTTGTCCATCTCAGCATTTGCTGGAAGATCTTTTTAGATCTTTCTAAGATGTTGACTCTCTTTGGGTAACTCTTGCATTCTCTTAAAGATTTTGAGGATCACTGTAATTTGGAAAAAAGAAAGTTTACTTTTAGAGCTACTTGAAATCTTGTCGAAATGAGAAGCCTAAAGGACAGGTCTCCATAGTTTTCTTTTATTACCAATAAAATAGTTTTGGCTTTAGACAACCGCAATAGTTTTCATTAATTTTAACTTCTTTCTATCAATTTTGTTTGACTCAAAACTACTTTTGATCACATCACTGCAAGGGATTACCCCAAGTATTTTTCCAAGAAACTAAATATTCTTCAAGTAGATGGTAGGTAGTGCTTACTTTGGTTAAATATATTTGAAAGGATTTCCCTGGAATCATATCTGATTCCATAGGCTTGAGTGAATGGAGCACTGTTCTGGGCCATCTGAAATCATTGCTGTAACAATCCCATTTGGGATGATGAAAAAAAAACCAGTCCTGGCAATATATGTGTTTCATAAACTAACTCTCTCTCTCTCTCTCTCTCTCTCTCTCTCTCTCTCTCTCTCTCTCTCTCTCTCCTTTTGTAAAGAATGATAATATTGGCCAAAATCTAGGGTAAGAGAGCACAAGAGAGTTCCTAAATGTTTGTTTCCCTAAGTAAGGTTTTGAGCAGAGACATACAAAGACAATAGATCCAGGGATGTCTTACTCAGAGAATGTGGGAATAGTGGGCTAGAGAAGAGAGGAAGAAACAATGTTCAGCATCTCAGTCACCCCAGTTCACAAGAGATGAGGGCTTTTATGTCTCCTGAGGATGAGGTATACATCATTTCCATAAATCAGGATTCTCTTTGCAGACCCTATCTATTACATGTATTTCTGCATGCAACTGGATATACAGCAATTTCTTTAGCATTTCCAGCATTTCCAATCTCAATCCAAGGGTTTATACACACACACACACACACACACACACACACACACACACACATTATATATAATATATATTATACATGTATACATTATACATATGATATATATTATAGCATATTATTATATATGCTCTAAGTATACATGTATAAACATATTTTTGTAAATATACATGCCCTAAAATATATAGATGTGTATATTTATTTACCTATTTTATATGTATGAGTGTTTTGCCTGTATGTATGTATGTCTGTGTACCATGAGCATACCTTGTCACAAAAGGCATCAAATTCACTGGACCTGAAATTAAAGACAGGGGTAACTGTAGCAGTAAAATCTCTAACCCAAATATGTCCCGGCAATGAAAACATGACTCAGTTAATATGAATACATGCTGTGATCTACCACTACACTATCATCTTTCCCATCTTATGAGACCCCCTTAGAACTTACCATTTCTCCAGGCCATGTGCTTCTGCTCCGCTTTTCTTCATCATTATCCTCCTCCCCATCCTCTCCCTCTTCCATTTTCTCCTTCTTCTCTCCCATCACCTTCTGCTCCACCTTCCACTTTATCTGCCCAATCACCAGCTCTCCTTTATTTTACAAATTAAGGTGGGAAGCAGGTTTACAGGAAATCAACTGAGTGCTGACTCTTTCCTTGTTTGAAACCACTCACAGGAGAACAGAATTAACATCAAATATAATTAGCCCCAGGGCTAGCCACAGCAGGTAGCCACTATGTGGGTGCTGGGAATCAAACTTAGGTCCTCAATAAAAACAAGTTCTCTTAACCATCAAGTTGTTTCTTCAGCCCCAGAAGGGACTGCATATTAGTATCATAATGAACTCTAGGTTGCTTTTGGATAGCCTGGAACATCAATCACTGTATGTGTACCAGTGGCACAACCAGTGCTAGGCATAGGAGGAGTGAGTCTTCCTTTTTGGCAAACTCAAATCGTCTTAAATGCTGACTTGCAGTCTTTGTGCAAGAAGTAGCTGACCTATCTGCTTTATTTTCTTGTCTCACATGCAAATAAACTACGGTGTAAGGAATTAGATAAGGGGTTTCTATATAGCTTTCATCTAGTTTCCTTCAAGAGTTTCATCTTGCAAAATTTCAGTACAATATCACAAGAATATCTGAATTAATAAGTTCCCTCCAATTCTTAAATTGATAGACACCTTTTCTTTATCATTAATACAAATGTGTATATGCAAAATTACATATATACACACACACACATATGTAACATTATATAATATGTGCAAATGTGCAAAATTTTACACAGTTGATGTAACATTTGTTTCCACCATAAAATACCAGAATTTAATATAGCTACCCTTACTTTTATGTGGTCCTTCCC
Source organism: Mus pahari (assembly GCF_900095145.1). NCBI lineage: Eukaryota > Metazoa > Chordata > Mammalia > Rodentia > Muridae > Mus > Mus pahari. The sequence goes on from NC_034601.1 coordinate 65,472,867, forward strand.
AAACATTCTCTTGTTCTTTTGTTTTGTTAGGAAAAGTTCCTTGAGAGCTATGTCTGCTGGGGACAAATCCCTTAGTTTAACTAAGTTTAGATATATTCTCATTTCCCTTTTTTTTGTCTGAGAAAATGTTTTCCCCTGAAACCAGAATTTGTGGATGATAATATTTTAATCACTTGGAAAACTTTCCATGTCTGTATAGTTTCACATGTGTAATCCACCGTTGGGATTTGTCTCGTACCTTTTTCTTATTTTTAGTGCTGAGGATATTTAATAATCCTCCTAACCCCTGGCTGTTCTGAAGATTTTCCTTTTGGTTCAACTTTTATAAGTTTAAGTATAACACATATTAAACAATTGCTTGGTGTTCATCTTGCTCAGACTTTGCTCAGCGTCTTCAGTTTGAAGGAATGTTCTTTGCTGAATTCAGAAGGTTTTCTGTTATATCATTTGAGCAATTGATCAGCCTCTTATCTTTCTCTTCTACATATGAAACTGTAGTGATATAAATATTAGATTGCTTTATACAATAGACTGTGAACCTCTGCTGATTTCATATTTTCTTCCTTCCTTTTTCCTTCCTTCTTTTCCTTTCTCCCTCCCTCCTTGTTTCCTTCCTCCTTTTCTTTGTTTGTTCCTTTCTTTTTTGTTGTTGTTATTGTTTGTTTGTTTTCTATTTTTATTTATTTATGTATTTATTTATTTTGAGTCAGGGTCTTTTACATAGCTCCGGGATTTTTGGAACTCACTACATTGTGTGCTACCACACTCAGTAAGATATTTTATTTTTCCATTTTTCTTCTTTCCTTCTTCCCTCCCTCCCTCCCTCCCTCCTGCCCCCCCCTCTCTATCTCTCCCTCTCTCACTCTCTTTCTTTCTTTAAAGTTTTTTGGCTTTTTGTGTTTTTGCAATAGGGGTTCTCCTTATAGATCTAGCTGTCCTGGTAACTGCTATGTAGACCAGGCTGCCCTCAAGTTCACACAGATCTGCCTGCCTTTACATCCTGAGTGCCAGGATTAAAGGCATGAGCCACTAACACAAGGCAAATATTTTCCTTTCGGTGGTCAGAATGTTCCAGTTCACAATCCTATCTTCTGTCGCCTATGTTCTGCTGCTGCAACTACACTTCTTCACCTCTGTATTCTTTCTGTTCCTATGATTTTCAGCTATATAGTTTCTACACGGGTATTTTTGTATAATTTGTATACTCTTATGCTGTTCGATGTAAAGGAATTCATGATTACGTGCTCATCTGTCTTAATGTCTTTGCAATATCATTTCAAAGTCTGATTCATCTATATTCACGTGAAAATTCATGTCTGTGTTGCCTTTTATGTTGTAGCCTTCCTTGTTTTTCATCAGACTTAGGTTTTCCGTTTCCATCCCGGACACTTTGGGGTCTGTTATTTCAGTGCTAGAAGGTTAACCACCAGAGTCTCGTGCGTGCTAGGCAAGCATGATACCACTGTGTTATGCCTTTATCCCTGTACCCTAGGCATTTGATGTTCTGAGGTTGCCCTTGGTCCTACTTAAATCTTCTATGTTAATAGGCAGTGCCCTTCTTAGATACAGTGTCTAGTACACAGACTACTGGTTGGCTACATTAGAATGTCTATTTACCATACAGAGATCTTGCAAAGTTTGTCTTTGATCTTACTCCAGTCTTCTGGTTCCCCTGAGTGCTTGCTTAATCACCTTGACTCTACCTCAGAGGCAGAATGTTCTTCTCTGTGGCTCCTACTATTCGGCTGAGTGTGAAGTACTCAGACATGGAGGACTGGAATTGCAGTTTCTCTCTTACCCTTTAACCACTCTGTGCTGCTGAAGCCCTCAGTCTACCTTTGATATTTTCCTCATCTCCTGCTACTGGCTGATATAAATTGTGCTTGATATGTAATGTGAAAAATTAGAGTCACTCAAGGGGAGACTTAGGTGACATTTGAAGAAACTGGACCAAGTGGGGGTAGATATCTTTAGAAATGCCTGTGAAAGTACTTCTCCATTAGTTTCTGAGTACTAGGTAATTTTGTTGACTGTTAACGGAGCCTGGGAATTATAGCCCCTGAGTGTAGTTAATTCGCATGCATGCTTTTCCATAAAGAGGAGACTTACTTGATAGTAGAGCCCATGATTTCACCAAAGGCAAAATTAGAATCAAAGATACAACTTTTAAGTTATTTCATGAATGGCATCCAATTACATATCAGGTACCTCCATTGTTGATCTGATCCTAATGGAACAGAATCCAGTATTAAAACTGCAGGCTCAGTCATCCCAGAAAACTACACAAACAAAAAGGCTATAGCTCAGAGTGATTTCTGAAAATTACAGATTCAGCAGGGTCTAATGTGGCTCCTATCTCAACTCTAAGTATTGCCTACTGCTGGTTTCCTCTTATAACACCAGAAGTGAGCAGTTGACAGGGAGACTGTATGGCACATAGAACAGAAATTATCATTTACTTGGTGTTTTTCCAGAGGAGAAAAAGCTGACCTTTGACATAGAGACAATTAACTTTATTGACTAATTGGATCATTCAATACTCAGTAATCACATTTTAATTTCACATCAATAGACTTAGTTCATATGGCAGTTACTGCCCACATATTTCAACAAAATCCAAGGTTATCATGGGTTCAGTTTAATTTTAGTATCTGCTGTAGTGTTCTGAAAGTATCATTCCAGAAAGAAAAGAACAGAAAATAATAGACAAATTTTTCTCACAGAATCTTGATTTGAATTTTTGCTGAGTACTACATCCTGAAAGATAAATTGGGCAAAGCATGTGACCATAGTATTGAAGTCTTAAATGCATACATATTGAACAAAGCAAACTTAATTCAATCAAATTGATCACAAGTCATTGAGTCCTGAAGATACCGTGGAGATAACATTGGGCATTCTTCAAAACAAAAACAAAGACGAAGGAAATTATTTTGATAAAAAAAAAAAAAAAAAACTATAGGGAAGTGACCGAATCTATCTTCTTTTGCAAGGGAGGTTGGTAAGTAAAATACTGATAATTTTGGCAGAAATTAAAATTAGAAACTAGAATGCTGCGAATCTCTTTTGTAAGAATATTGTCGATGACAAGTCTTCTGTATATGTAAAGAATTTGGTTCAGTGCTTCCAAGAAGGTCAACTGAACTCTCACAGTTACAATCTGTGGACTTCATTTGGAAACATCACCTGAAAGTGTTTCATGAGTTGTCTTTTAGGAGGCAGTCATACAGAGGTCCCTGTCTACCTGCAATCTGTCTATATGGCTGCAAGGCTGTAAGTGTCCCCTGTTCTTATCTTAGGTGAGGGTCATATTGATGACATCAATAATCTCTAACCATCCTAAATGAAAGCATCCTATGGGTCATAGGGTGTCAATCTGAGTCATTAGGTTTTTGTACCAAATAAGCTTTAACTTGTCCCATGCCATAAAATGATCTCTTGCCTCTAGGCAATATGGATCTATAAAAGTCCCTCAATTCTGACAGAATAATGTTACATATAGTGCCCAAACCTAAATTCTAAAAGGAGAGTCTTACAATGAAAAAAAAATCCAACATTTCAAGTTGTTCTTTGTTGTTTTTGTTGTTTTTTTTGTTCTTTAGCTCTGCCATGTCACTAGGCTATAAGTGGGACAGACTGGACTCTTTCTTTAATCCTTCTAATTTCTTCATGGGGATGAACTATATTTTCTGAATTCTGAATTCTTAGCTGGAATCAGATACTTGAAGCAAAAGACTAATAAGAGAAAACCCAACAAGCCTGTTTATATTTAGAGATCTTGTACAAATGGAGACACGTGAGGGAAGCTTGGAGAAGAGCCTTAGGGAGGAAGCTTCAGGAAGTCTTCAACAGAACCAGGCCATGTACCATGTAGCATGTACCATGTTTCAATCTCACAGAGCTTGGAAACAGATGTGAGTAGAAAAAGTAAATAAATGGAACTGAGCTTAAGGTTTAAGTCAGCACTTTCTCCTGGATGAAAGTTTTTATTGCTTTAGAATAACAGGTATTTTTCCACCCTTGATATGAGAGAGAGAGAGAGAGAGAGAGAGAGAGAGAGAGAGAGAGAGAGAGCACCTCACAAATGAAAATGTCTTCATGTATTTTTTTCTCATATAAAAAAGTAACTTCCCAGTTTTCAGAGGTTCTTGTATATCTGCAGTTTCTCAAAATAATCAACTCAAAGTTATCTCGCTACCCAAAAGGCAAATGATGGAGATGATTCACTGCCACTGCTTATATGCTGTTTTTTATTCTTCCCTTCCTTAAAAATGCCAAGTGTGAATCTTATTCCATCATATTATACTACACAATTAAGGCTGCCAGACACAGTGGATATATATATTTAAGATGTGCAGTGAAATTCAGATTTTAGAGACATTCTTTTTAAATATTGGTATGTGCCAAGCAAACTCATATTGTTTAGTTGAAATCCAGAGTAAATGTGTTCCTCCGCCTAACTCATTCATTTGGTGTTGTGTATGTTACACATGAAGGCAGTGTCAATCGTGTGGAAGACTTTAACTCTGCTTGGTTCCTATCATTCTCCCCAGTGAGTTTCCCTTTGCAGTTCTTGGCAAGTCTACTGATCTCACAGATGCTTTAACAAGACTTTGTCTCTAAGCCAGTGACTTCCTCTTCTGCCCAGACTTTACTCCCCACCCAGCTTCAACTTTTAACCACAAGTTATATTTTCCCTGTTACTAATTGTGATAGATATCCTTGGTCGTCCACTTGAACACATTTGGAGCTAAAGCTCAAAAGTGGAAGGCACTCCTGAAGTAGGAATATCCACTTCTAATATGGATCATTTTTTTTAAAGACACATTTATTTATTTATTTGAGGGCATCTGATCCCATTACAGATGGTTGTGAGCCACCACGTGGTTGCTGGGAATTGAACTCAGAACAGAAGGCAACGGAGGACCGGTCAGTAGGTTTGTGTGTGATTGTGTGATGAGAAAAGAAAGGTTAGGAAGAGAAAAGGGGCACTGTGATCAGGATATAAAGTAAATAAGTAAATTAATCAATGAAAACAAAATGCCTCCAGATGGGGCTATAGACAAGACTGTAAGGCCTTTTCTTAATTTGTAATTTATGGAGAGGGCTCAGACCATTGTGAGGGCTCAAGTCCAACCTTGGGCTTATAGTCCTGGGTCTTATTAGAAAAAACACCGCCTCTCTGGGGAGTCTTTATTAGCTCTCATTGCTAATCTTCTGTCCTCTTTAAATTCCTGTCCTGACTTCAGTGATGTTGTGGAATTATAAACCAAATGAACTCTTTTCTTTTAGTCATGGTATTTCATCATGGGGATAGCAACCCTAACAATTCTCTCATTTGGGATACAGTTCCACGATACAGCACATACAAAATATGAGCAAAGCCCTGACCCCAACCAACGTACACACAGACCATTGGAGAGTTGTTTTTCTTATCAATGTGCATGTATAATTTAAATTGTCTGCAGTCCAAAAATAAAATATGCCAAAATAGTATGCAGTAGGAAATGGCAAATTATGAAATATTTTGTAATTAAGTTTTTATATGTGATGAATATACCATAAACTGAAATTCTCAGAAAAAAAAGCAAGCCAGTCCTATGCTAAGGGTTCTACAATGCTGATTAATAACTTAGAGCTTTGTGATTGTGGAGAGTAGTTATAAATTCAGAGCCAAATTATCTTAGGTAATTGTAGCACTCTTGGTTGTCAATTTTTGACCACCTCTGTAATTGGCAACAATCAGAAGAAACCTTTAGGGATGTAGTAAGAGATTCCTAGCTTCCCCTAAGCTAAATATCATCTGATATAATCTGAAACATATAGCAAATGTTTTCCCACTTTGCTGTAACAGTTTTACCGTGTCTTCCAATAATACGTTGGAAAAATGCCTTGGTTTAAAATGTTCTTTCTATAACTATAAAAACTGCACAAACCTATTTCTACATTAGAACATAGAGTTCAGTATAGTCTGTTCCTGGACAATGGTCACAGATACTTAACTCTGGAATAAATTCAAACTTGTTTGCAATTGCATTTTGATTGACATTATAAATTACCATTTACATATCATAAAAATTTGAAATTATAAATTTAAGCATGCCACGGTGTCAGAAAAGGATTTCCTATCAACTGTATCTGGGGTAAAATGCTTCTTATTTTAAAAGAAAAAAGACATAATTTTCTTAGATTTATTTATAAAAGATAAACTGAAATTTTGTGTGTGTGTGTGTGTGTATGTGTGTGTACGCATACTTGCCTTGGAGACAGAATGTATGTGAATGAAAGACAGGACGCTACGATGAGAGACATCATGGAATGATACTCTTTTAAAAAATTCTTTTTAAACAGTCCAGTCCAGTTGTTTTCCCCTCCCAGTCCCCCTTCCCACAGCTCCTCATCCCATTTCTCCTCCCCTGTCTCCAAGGGGATGTCCACTGCCACGCCACGAAGCCTCCCCTTTTCTTTGGGGCCTCAAGTCTCTTGAGGGTTCGGTGTCTCTTCTCCCACTGAGGCCAGACCAGGCAGTCCTCTGCTGTGTATGTATTGGAGGTCTCTTAAAAGCATGATAAACAAACCAGCTCTTACAGCTGACGTGATCCGTTCAAATGCCTCATATTTATGCTTCTCATCTGTCAAGAGTTTAAACTAGTTAGCCTTGTGATAAACATATTTTTTTTCCTTTGAATGTAAATTGTCTTCACAGCACCGGGAACTTTGAAGATGAAGCAGTAAGTGAAATGTGCAATATTTCTTCTGAAAACTCATGTTGCCTCTACACAAAGTCCTAATCTTAGTCTCACGATGAATTTTAACAGCACATTCTGTTTTCGCCTCTGCTCTGTCTATGATCTTGGTGCAAATGTTTCTTACTCTTTTTCTTTTTCATTTCTCTGTGGCTTATCTCCTTACCCAGTCCTTTTCTTTTCCCAAAGGGTTTTGGTCTGCCAAGTCACTCTGAGAGTTGCGAAGTGCTTCAGTAAGGGATTTAATGTGTCAAGTGGAAGCAGAGCTCCAGATCTTTGCCATTGGTTTATGTTGTTTCCGTTCTCTTTGACCACCTTCTAACTCCAGATGTGCCACCTGGCTTTACGTGTTAGTGATGTCATGAACTACAAACCGAAATTTTGGCAGCAGTACAAAGAAAGAGCTAATTCTCAAACACGCTTTGAATGTGCTTACAGCTGCTAAACTAATATTTGGTAGGCGAATTGTGAGCTTAAACTATAAAATATATTTACTTAGGAGTGGACTCATTTAGCATTCAATTTACCTTATGTTATAAAAATATAAAGACATTATGTACACGGATTCAGATATCATATGGTGGCAAAGTCTGAAGGGTATTTATTCAACCTGGTTGAAAAAGTGTTATGTGATTTTGAGCTTCTTTGTTTAAAAAGAAAAAGTCATAGTTGAATGATCAGACACATTAAATATACATGTTCGTATTGTTGGAGTTTTACTTTGTACAATATAAAATATCGGCTGCACATGTATGCCAGTGGCTCTTCTACAGAAATTGTTAGCAGAAATACACATGGAGAGAATTGTAGTAGAAACCAAGAAGGCCCCATTTGGACAAAGACAATTACAGTGACACAGCCTGGGTGGCCTGATCCCTACTGCTAACAATCCCATTCATCCACAGGATGAATCAGTGTGTCACAATAAAGCATTGTCAAACAGGAAGGGCAATGGCAGAAAATAATACCTACACCAATTAAAATGGTGTGCACACTGCACTTTCAAAGGACAGTATTAAGGCCCACATTCTGGATTTCTAGTTACTGATACTAAAGGCTAGGTCACTGGCAGGTTCTATGTACCTTCAATAATTTTTTTTTCAAGCACCGTAGTGCAGATGTAAGCAGAGAGATGACCCGAGGTCCAGTGAGTAGCTTTCCCAGTATCCTACATTAATCTCTGAAGTGCTGAGTTAGTCACTAAGGCTGTCTGATTTTGAGACACAGACATTAAGTCTCAACTATATTCTGTATTTTCAAGGTCATCCACTATCTTTAAAGGTTTGATAACAAGCATAGATGTTTTAAATTCATAATATCTGATTCTTACTAGAAAACACCATTTTCCTTTCTAACTATTTCTTTCTTTCTTTCTTTCTTTCTTTCTTTCTTTCTTTCTTTCTTTCTTTCTTTCTTTCTTTCTTTCTTTCTTTCTTTCCAAGTAATTTGAAACACAGCAGTTACATCTTTGTTCAAACAAGTTTCCACTAGTCTGATATCTCCTTAGGCAAATAGCAAAGTCCTAATGAGAAAAATGGTTAAAATGTCAGGAGGGTCAAATGACAGCCAAACAAAAAGATCAGAGAGCAACTTGGAACTGGATGTGGTTTCCTGTTCAGCACATTAGAACGTGGATTATCTCCTCGGAACAGCTAATGGGATGGAAATTGCACATAAGGCTTCTTAGCATCAATAAAATGCAGCTCAACCCTGACTCTTGTATATAAAAAAAATACAGTGTGATGTGATAAAAGAAACACTTTTACAGATCACCTAAACATCACGTTCTACCGAAGGAGGAGGACTTAATGTATATAAGAGGATCTCATGATTTGCACTAATGGAACACAGTTGTGAGTTAAACACCTAACCCATACCATATTCTGATATGTGACTGGAGACATTTATGGAAGCAATGAACACTGAAAATCATCTCACAACCTGCTATTCAATTTGAAAGGGGAGGAGTCACTTGGCATCTGAATAGGGAAGAAAAAAAAAACTGTATAGAAATGAAGCAAGACAAATAGTCGCAATGCAATAGAAGGAGGTACTGTGGAATCTCCCATTGAGATTGGAGCCTCGAAAATAACCAACCTGTAGGTTATGTCACCAGAAAGGTCAGAGAGGGCTATGCAGACCAAACATCTTGATTTATAAATGAAGGAACATAATCATCTTATAAAAAAACCCTGAAACTACTCCATTGCAAGATGTAACTAGATGGTTATTAGCCTCGTTTTTCTTTCTTTAAAGAATGGGCAAGATAATGATATGTTACAATTTGTGGGAATGTTGTAATTTACATTTATATTCAAGGGTTGCTTTCCACAGCGCTTCTTCTTAAGGGTCTCCTTACCCTTTCACCAGTAAAATAAACAAAAGGAAGAAGTACTCGCTTTAGAATTGGAGCAATCAATGCTCAACCAGTTTCTATTCATTATATGAAAGGCTGTGGAGAGAGTGAATGAAGTTAAAGATTATACATAATATTCCACATACCAACCTGCATTTACATATGCATATATAATTTTTTACTTTTTCTTCCTTTAAGCTCTTTGCTTACCCACTCACACATGGAAGAAATTTAGAGAGAATTGAGCATCAGTAACTTGTCTCTTGGAAGGTTGGAGAATTAGGCATATTGAAACCGAATATACATTTTCCTTTGATGGAATATTGTCCAATCCATGATTTTTTTTTCTTGGAACAGGGTCTTGCTATGCCACCCAGGCTGTACGAGAATTCATGATTCTTCTGCCTCAGTCTCTCCAGTACCAGGGTAACAGGTATAAACCATGTAGTCAGATTTAAATGTTAATGATTTAACCATAGGAATGATAAAATTATCTCATTTTTATGAATGGGTAATTGGAAGATTGGCCAGGAGAAAGCACAAGAGAGAAAAGAACTGTGTTGGTGAGCCCACAACTGGTGCAGCCACCACAAAACTCACAAAATGAAAGAAATAAAAATGCTCTAGTGCCTATGCTCGAACACTCTATATACCCATTCTTCAATTGAGTCTCTATTCACGGCAGCAAGGAAATGGGCACAGTCTACATGTCTTCAACTTTTAAATGCATAACAAAAATATGTTACTTTTATACAATATTACTCAGATGTCAAAAACAAAAACATGAAATTCACAGGTGGACAAATGAGAACTGAAAAGAATAATTTGACTGAGACAACCTAGAAAGACAAACATCAAGAGAATTATTTTTGTTGTTGTTGTTGTTGTTGTTGTTGTTGTTATTTGGGGATCTTAGCCTTGATTCTTTAGATGTATATGTTTCATTTGAAATACTCACAAGTGCCAGGAAATTAGCTAGGGTCAAGGCAGGAAGTAGAGGAAGTGGGCGGGAGGAGGGGGGAGGGAGAGGCGGCACATTCATGACAAGGGAGACAGAAAACAGTAATTAAAAACATGGAAAGTCTAAGAATGGTTTAGGAAGAGTTAAATGGGGTGGAGGATGGGAGGGGGACCAAGGAGAAAATATGAAACACTAATACTATTACTATGCTAAAGGGTCATATTATTAAATTGACTTCTAATGACACATCCATATATCCATTGATTAATCCACCTCTCAACCCATACTCATTAAAGGCACTTCTTGCAGTAGATTTCAATTAACATGGAACCACAAATGGCTGATGTGCAGAGAATAAGATGCCACAGATTTCCCAGCCCTAAATAGGACATCTCTATCACACTCCATGCTCCCAAACATAGGGATTATCACCAAAGAGGGAGCGGAACCAGGAGAAGGGCCAGTGGCATTGGATGACTACTGTGACCTATTTTCCTGACACAGCAGAGTAGTTACATATGTGCACTCACAGTGGCTCTAGCAGCATGCACAATATAATACACAGTCAGGAAGTCTCACCCCTTGCTCAGGAGCTATTGATAATTGATAGCTTCTGGAGAGGGGAGTTAGCTTTCTTTAAAGGTGTAACCTTGAGTACTTGCAGCATGCTGGATGATGACCACATACTCAATACCCTTTAGGTACCATGAGCTAGAGACCTGATGGGTCAAAAAAACAATTACAAGGGTACAAACCTGGATGGATCTGGATGGTGTGGATCTAGAAGAGGAGTGGGAAGAGAGTGAGTGTGTTTAAAATATTGCATATGAAATTCTCAAAGCATTAACAAGAATGAAAGGTGGAACAAACACACAAGGCCATTAACTCTAGTAGAAATGAAAGGTTATAAGTAACATGATGTGATGATTCACAAGCAAAGTTTTAGGGAAGAAAGGATAATGGTCTAAAAGTAGCCAAGAAAACAAACGAGCACAAACAGACAAAAACAAAAACATTAACAATTTTACACTTTCACAGTCAGTGTTATGAGGATAACAGAAAACTCAGTGACCACTTCTGAAGACTTCAGAGCAATGGTAGGTGCTCTTGGTAGATGAGAATGCTTTGATTAGAGAAAGATATAACTGGGACAAATATTTAAAGCCAAGATAGGATATGTGAGGATATTGTTCACAGTAATTTATGGATTCCTGAAGGACTCTTACAATGAAAAGACTGGAGCATAGAAGAAAAAGGAAGCAGCCACCGTGTAGTTACAGGAACCTTCAGAGTCCAAAGAACAGAAGAGAAAGGAGAATCAGGAGTCGAGGATTTGTTTGTGATGGGAAAAGTAAGTAAGAAAGATGTGATAGTTGGAATGGTAAACAGAGCAATATTCCCTTTATGAGATAGTTTTCTCTGGAATCTGAGTATTCATTTTTAGGGTGAAAGGTTTGCCTAAGGTAAGGGCTTTCAGTTGAGGGATTACTTTGGATTCTGTAGGTATGCACTAAACTCCATTAAAAAGGTCATTACAAGAAAAAGGCAGATGGAGATTTCAGACAGAGTCACTCACACAGAAGAGAGGTAATGTGAGAATTGAACTAATATGGCCATATGCCCCAAAGTCTGGAAGCCACCTAAAGCTGGAGAGTCAAGGAATATATGCTCTTCATCCTCCAAAGGTGGCAAGCATAAACCTGACTCTCAGTTTTATTTCTAATAGTAGGTCCAGACTTATGGCTCCTCCATCTTTAAGGGAATCAAGTTCTATTGTTTAAGGCACCCAATTCATGGCAATACTTATAGTACGAACAAGAATTACACCATGTCTTTAACCTGATACTTGCGGTAAGGTTGAGGATTTGATGTTGGCTGCTGGGCTCTGAGGCTTTCTTCCAGGCTGCATCTCCTAGGTGACTCCATGTTCATACCTGACTCCTATCTGAGTCTGGTCAAAAGCCAGGGCAAGCTGTGAATCTATTGAAACATGTTACATCTGCTCCCATCCTGTCTTGCTTCCATGTATGCCCGTCTAATAAAGGTAAGCATTTTAAATGGTGGTTGGTTTTCTCAGTGGGAGAATTTAAAACCTTGGACATATTTAAAAAAAAAAAAAAAGAAGCTGTCCTAATACACTATGTGTCAAGCAAGAGAGTATGATCACCCCAAATTTGAGAGACGGAAAATAAGATTTCACCTCTTGGTAGGAGGGAGAAGGGATTTCTGACATTCATTAATCTACCTTGTCAAATACTGCCAAGAATGACAGGGGCCACAAGCACCTAAATTTGTTAAATTTGTGATAAGAAAGTTTAATTGATCATTGTCAGTTGACTCTACTGTAAGGAAGAGAGCATGGTAGAGATGATCAAGACAGATAGCAGACATTGTTCTAGCTTCAGGAGAATTAGAAGTTGTACCTGTTTATTAGATACATATTAATTAGATTATATTTGGCTGGTAATTCCTATAAAGGATATCTTTAACCAATTTGATATCTGTAACTTTTTAAGTTTTAATCTTATTCTATGTCCATAAGTCTTTGGGGAGCAGAGAAGGGACACAGTCCTGCTCTACAGTCAGGTTGGTCTCAGAGTTACTATGTAGCTCAGGTTGGTGTCAAGTGCACAGGATGCTCAGCCTCAAGAGGGCTGTGATGACAGGCACATGCTAGCGGAGGTCTAAGGACACAGTCTTTAGGGGTGTCCTTAGATGTGCCCTATGTAGATGTCAGTGTAGAAGACAAGAAAGAGCCCTTAGTCAGGCAAAGTTTTGGTGATTCTATCAAAACTACTATTCATGGGACATTCTGAGCCGTGAGATGTGTCTGTAATGGTGGAGGAGACTAAAATGGTTCTCTGTAAGGAAAGGGAATTATGTGTCAATCATCTTCTATTGATGTTTTAATTGTTGAAGCTTCTCAGATGAATCAGCATTTCAGGGAAAGACAGTAAGTATTTTGAAGTCAAGTTACTTACATAAGCAAACAAAGATGCCTCAGTCTAGGCTGAGATTCGAGGTAGACTATTACAGCCTCGTGTTCCTATGGCAATAGAGAGAGTCCTAGGGATGCACTTATTTTATGTGTGAGAACTTCAGTTGGCCACAGGCCTAGGTATAATGGAAATTCAGATGAAACTACCTTGTTAGAGAGAGAGAGAGAGAGAGAGAGAGAGAGAGAGAGAGAGAGAGAGAGAGAGAGAGACCCCTCCACTGCAGGGCACCAGGCTTAAGAGATCCAGCACCTCTGTCCCGTAAAGATGACACCTGATGACTCTTAGGAAGTATGGATCCCTGTGTATATGGAATTGAAACTTAAAGGCTCCTTTATCATTTATCTTTAGACTCTTGGGGCTTTGGGATATTTAACCATGGGGTTAGAGGACTTAGGATACACGAATTTTTGAGTAGAATCATTTTTATATGTGTTACCCTGGACACTTAGGTTTTTATAATTGTTTTAATGTTTTGCACTGTTTCATTATACTGAGTGTAAAGAAATCAGCATGCCAATATAAGCACACCCACATATGCACACACATATATACATGTAAACACACAGACACACAATACATAAACACACAAACACATAATACACTCATATAAACATAAGCACACACATACCACATCAACACACATATACACATGCACACATACACTTATGCACAAACACATATACACATGCACACATATACTTATGCATATTTAATTACATACCATAAATATACATATACACATACACACATACACATACATACATGCATACACATACACACACATACACATGTACACAAACACATGTATACACACAGGCCCATACATAAACATACATATACCCATAAATACACATACACATGTATGCACACATATAAACATACACATATGACTACATACTCCCATATACACACAGACATACATTGCCATACATTCACATATACACATATACACATTAACACATATATATGTAAACACATGTGCATAAACAGGGATGCACAAGCACACACATATATTATTATGCATACATTCACACATATACACATAAACACATACCTATATATACATACATACATATATACATAAACACACAATTACACAAACATATACACACATACACACGTGTACACACACACACACACACACACACACACATATACTTGTGTAAAAGAAACCATTTTGTATTAGCTTTCTGAAGATGGGGATAGTACCCAAGGTGTCATAGTCACTAGGCAAGCATTCTACCTTGGGCCAAACCCCCAGCCCTTCATTTGCTTCTATTTTTAAGCTTGACTCTGAGTTGTAGCATTTGAACTGTATGTTTGAATAAAAATGATAAAATGTTCTCATTTTTCCTTTGTGTTTCTAATAGATTGTCTTTTGCCCCTCCAAAAGTTTAGTAACAGTGAATGGAATAGTGAGGGAGATAAGCTATTGAGTTATTGGGCTAGTACTTTATTTTAAATTACACTGGACTATAGTTTGCATTGTTACATAATTTTCAGATATGGGGGAGAGTGGCCAGTGTGGTTCACAGCATTAGGTGGTCAGTGTCTGCTCTACAAATCTACTATCAAGCTCGACAAATACCTGTTAAGTTGTAGCTTAAAAAAAAAAAATGACCTTGATTGCTAGCTAGAAGTTGCATTAACTTTTTTGCTGCTGACTCCAATAAAATTAATACTCTATAACGAAAGAGAAGAATAAATAGCCAGGGCATACTGTTATGTTTTATGCAGTGCTAAAAATAAATATGTCGGCAGCCAGTTCAGTTTCTGTGCAAGACTTCTCAAGTCAGATCAATGTCTTTGAAGTGCACTGAACTGACAAACACCATAAATATTTAAATTTTAAATAAAACCTCCCTTTATAAAGTATGCACTCGTGTTGGAATACTATAAACTGGGAATTAAAATAAAATTGATACCAGCATCAAGCAAGCCTACCGTGTTAGTGTTACCTGAATGTAAATGCATCAGGTACCTGATCAGCTTTGCCAACTCACGCAGAGTTGGTATTTCTACACTATAAATAGGACATCAGATGTAACCCAGGCGTTCTCCTGGGCTTGAAAGTTTAGACCTTTTATCTCTCTATGCTTCTCCTGAGGAGGCACAGAACTGTCTGTCTTTGCTCAGAACCACCCAACCACAGGACAAATGTGCATAAGATTTGTTTAGGGTCTAATTAGAATCTGGAGCTTATTGCTGATTTCACTGTGCATACTGATTTGTATTAGTTAGATGTTGAATGATTGGCTTTGATTTTAATCCTTTAAATTAATTTTTGAATTTAATATTTTGAATTAATAGTAATTTATTATTTATCTTTCTAAACAATCCTTAAAACATATAGCCTCATATTGACTATTAATATTCAGTTGCATAGCCATAAAATAATATGCTAAGAAAGCATATGTGTGTGTGTGTGTGTGTGTGTGTGTGTGTGTGTGTGTGTGTGTGTGTGTGTATAAGAAATTTGGAGAGTGGTATTATGCTTCTGACGAAATCCTGAGGTAGCTTAGTCTCTGTCGTCTCTCCCCTTTTAGTTGTTTTCTCCATGTCTCACATATTTGCCAGGTCACCATTGTGCAGTCCACTAAAATCTATAAAGGAAACCAGAAGGATTTCTCATAGTGAGGGGATCTGTACTGTTTTTAACAACACTGAGATATCTATAGAAAAGGACACTGAAGAGAGGAAGAAAATAAAGTCTGAGCAAATGAATGGAGCAGGACAGAATGAGTACTTTGGTGCATGCAGATGGAGTTTGAAATTCTGGTTGTGAAGCAGAGGGAACATAGAGCCTCCTTGGAGATCTCTTCCAGCAAGGTGGAAGGACAGAGAACTGATGTCCTCTCTATCCTTTCAGTGCAGTTTTCTGTGATATGCAAAAACCTTCACACCTAATTAACAGAATTCGGTAATATGCAAATGAACCAATGCATGTTCAAATGCACAGTGGCAATGCCCTTCCTCCTGCGCACTTGTATTTCGTCCCATCCTCTATTCTTGAGGCACATTCTTTTTTAAAAATCACATTTTAAAAATGTTTATTACAAGTAAGTTCTCCTTACAAATTGTGAAATGCATTGTGTTCCATGAACTCCATATTTTGAATCCCTAATGTCCGATTTCACTATGCTCAGAGATAGGAGGTTTAACGGGGGAAGTAATTTTGGATATTTGAGGCATGAGGGCAGAGTCAGAATTGGAGAGGATTGATAGGAAGATGGCCTCATTCAAAGTGGAACAGACAGCAGAGATGAGCACACACAGACAAAAGGTTTTGCCTGTTCCCTTAAGAAGGCAGCCATTCCCAAGCAAGAAGGGAGAAACAATCTTGACAGCTTCTTGAACGAAATTTCCAGGCACCATAAGGTTTAAACCCCATAGTCCAGTTTAATTTGTTATGGCAGGCCTTACAGACTAATGTAAAATATTCAGACAGAACTAAAGCATGTGGAAACAAAATAGTTTTTGCCATCTACTTATTTCTAGATTTTGTTCCAAAGGACCTACCACATAGCATCTGCACTTTAAAATGTTGAATCTTCAGTGATCAACTCCACATCTGTAAACAGTGTACTTATGATATTATTTGCTCATCATGTGTAAGATTTGCCAATTTATTTTGTACTTTGATTAGTGAGCTTTTAGTTTATTTATACAATGAATATGTCCTCTCTCCCTTCTCCTACCAAAAAAATTATATTCCAGCTCTCTACTTTATGAGGTGTGAAAGTAACTTTTATTTGCCTGATGTAATTGTTGTCTCATAGGCTTACTGGTAAATAAACTCACCCTTTCTGGTTCTTTCTGAACTCTGGCTGGCTAGTTCATCTGAGCTATTCTGGATCAAAATCCTCTTTAAGCTAACTGACTCAATCTGGCTTCTCTCAGCTTCTCACTGATTTGCTCTGCTTGGGCTCAAACTAATGTTCTAATCTTCTGGCTTCTTCTCTGGCTTCAACTGCCTCTGCTGACCTGCACTGAACTGCATGAAATCATGAATGAGCTCAACTCCACTGCACTACACTGCCTCCCAACTGATTCACTCTCACTCTCCCTGTGCTGATCTTAAATAGCTTCTCTTTCCTGTACTGTTCTTGTGAGAGTTGGCTGTATCCTATCTCTGACTCATTCTGTCAAATCTTTCTCTGAATCATCACTTTGTCTTCCTCTCAATCAGATGTCACTTTCAAACATAGCTACTTCCTCTACAAACTAATTTTACGTTAAAGGCATATGCTATGGGCATGTCTATACTCCATATAGATGGGTTAAATATGTGTGGCTTGTCTGCATGCCAGCTCAATCACATAGACCTAGGTCTTTGGATATCATCCTTGCCAGAGCAGCCATGTTGTTGCATTAAAATACCTCCATAATGAAGAATACTGAAACTCTTATTTCTTCATCACAGAACTGAAGGCATCCTTATTCTCATACCTACTGTGCCTTCTTCACCCCTTCCCTGTGTAATGTTTGATAGCTGTGCATTTTACAATATTGTTAGTCAAACACTCATGACTTGTCTACATAGTTATTATCACACTTGGAAACTAAGTCTCCTATGAGATTATACATTTTGCTCATTGAAGATAAAATATCTTAGGTTTACATTTCTATTTTAAGGAATCTACAACAGTAAATTTTGAATGGTACAATTTGAATTAAAATAACAGAAACACTGTATCATTAAATAAAGGCTTTACAATGCAAATTCTAATTGTATAATCATGGGAATGTTTGTCTATAAAGGGGAATCAGAGGATTATAGTAAAGTTTATAACCTCCAGAGATATTGGTCTATGAAGACATGATGGATCTATAGGAAATTAAGGAAATCAAGCATACCCAATATTAATGTAGTCTCTGAAGAATTGTTGGCAAAAGTTGAGTTCTCTGTGTTTTGGGTGGAAATGTGATGACTATAGAACAACAGGGATTAAAGACATGAAGGGCATGCTCATTTCCCACAATGCACCAGGCTTCACTAAGGAATGTTGAGACTTACAGAAAACATCTCTTTAGGGATTTGAAGTTCTTATCATAAAGATCTTTCACTTTCACACCAAGGTATTTTATATTATTTGTGACTAATGTGAAGGGTGTTGTTTCCCTAATTTCTTTCTCATCCCATCTGTCCTTCGTGTAGAGGAAGACCACTGATTTGTTTGAGTTAATTTTATATCCAGCTAACTAAGGAAGTGAAAGATCTGTATGATAAGAACTTCAAATCCCTAAAGAAAGAAATTGAAGAAGATCTCAGAAGATGGAAAGATCTCCCATGCTCA
>NC_034601.1:65491960-65508326 GCF_900095145.1 Mus pahari
ATCAGGGAAATGCAAATCAAAACAACCCTGAGATTCCATCTCACACCAGTCAGAATGGCTAAGATTAAAAATTCAGGTGACAGCAGATGCTGGCAAGGTTGTGGAGAAAGAGGAACACTCCTCCATTGCTGGTGGAATTGCAAGCTTGTACAACCACTCTGAAAATCAGTCTGGCGGTTCCTCAGAAAATTAGACATAGTACTACCGGAGGATTCAGCATTCATTGAGAATGTACAATATTATAGCTATTGTAAATATTAGGAGCTTAAATGTGAATGACATATACTCTCTTAGCAGAATTTACTACCTTGAGTGGCAGAAGAAAGTGTAAATTAGACAAAAGGTAGTGATGCAGATTTTAAGATAAAGTTTCAAAAGTTCAAACAGGACACAAAGTGAGCTTATTAGTTTTACTTAAATGAATTCTGACTTCACAGGTGAGAGAAATGTAATGTTTATGGTTCTACAGGCAAGCAAGGGATTATACCATTTGGCATGATTTGGAAACTCATGTCACTCAGACTTGAAAGCACTAGCATTTTTCTAAAACACCCTGTTCAAGCGCTTCATTCATTGCCCTCTCTACGGAGGTTCAGGTGGTAGCCAAGATAGTTGACTACTTCTCAGATATTTATTGAGCGAGTAAGCATGATGGCAAATATTTTTATCTGCCACAAACTGGGACGTGTCAACCGATTAACTCATAGTGCTATATTTCATAATTGGTGGCATTTTATAAATAGAAAAAGCATCAACTCACACACACATATTCACATACAAATCTCACAGAACTAAAGGATGTAATAGATCATTGGGATGGACACTTTCTTGAAGGTCACCTAACACCAGGCCCATAGGCCTTCAATCACTAATTGTTAACAGTAAACTCATTCCCCGATATTATGCTATAATTTATGTATTCGTATTCCTACATGTTATAGTCATCATCACATATGATAAACTTCAATTAAATTCATGTCACATTTGATTTCAATACTGTTCCATTCTAGAGATAAGAAGCCTAGTAATCATATATGTGAAATCACAGACGGAAGATAACGGATGAACAGATATAAACCTGAGAATGACAAAACTCTTATAAAAACTAGCAAACCTTTCAACGTTCCTTTATTGGGTCTCAAATCTTATGTGTACCAACTTGAAGTGAATCACGTTATTCTAGCTTTCAACCTTAGGCATCACTCAGACAACAACTCATAGTTGGTCTCTTTGTGATGGTCTGTCATTATTCTGTCCCCAAACCTGAAGATTCCATGCTCTTCAGGTTGCTTCTACCTCATTAAGACATTTAAAATCATTATTTTTGTGACAGTGCTGGAGACTAGACTCTGAACTTTGTGCTGTAGGCATGGCAGACAAATGCTTTACCAGTGGGCTACCATCCCAGCCCAGTTTGAAAGCTTTTAATTTAGTTTTTCATTTACCAATCCCATCCTCTGGGGCAGCTTTTAGATACTTTGAGAAGGTAACATTAACATTATGTGCTATTATTCTTCAGCCCCGTGTCTCTAACCTAATGAGGAATCTTCTGGGAGAGCCTGCATTACAATTGCAGGAAGCACATGGTGCTCATGGGAAACGAGGCTTGATGAGGTCATGCAAAGTGTCAATACTGTGCTCGGCACACAGATGGTGCTTAATAAATGCCACCAGTCATTTGCTGTGATTCAGTTTGCTCTTCATATTGGGGCAGACATAAAAATCTCTAACATGATATAGGACAAGAACTTTCACTGAAGCATAATACCAATTTTATACTTTTTTTTAAAAGTATTTATTTATTTATTTTCACTCCATATTTTATTCCCCACCCCTATCTACCCTCCTACTGCTCCACATCCCATACCTCCTCCCCACCTCCCTGTCCCCACATGGATGCCCCCATTCCCCCAATGCCACCTGACCTCTAAACTCCCTGGGGCCTCCAGTCTCTTGAGGGTTAGGTGCATCATCTCTGAATGAACATAGACCCTGGCAGTCCTCTGCTGTATGTGTGCTGGGGGCCTCATATCAGCTGGTATATGCCTCCTGTTTGGTGGTTNAGTGTTTGAGAGATCTTGGGGGTCCAGGTTAATTGAGACTGCTGGTCCTCCTACAGTGTGAAGCTCACTACCTAGTCTTCATAGAGTAATGCCACCTTTTCTGTGGGGACTATTTCCTAGCCCCCTCCAAGAATACCAGTGATTGCAGATATTATGAAATCCTAAGTATAATATTTTCTTTATGCAAAGTACAATAATTGATGACAAGAGCAAGAATTATAGCAGTATCCTGCAATAAATGTTCTCCAAATGTGGTAAGGAGTCAAGACAAACAATGCTATCTTTGGATTGCAGTTGACCATGAACAACTGAAACCGTATAGAACAATACTGTGAGTTAAGAGTGTTCAGGACTCCTTGTAAGAGCGTTTAAACTCACATTCTCTGTGCCTCTCCACAATAAATAGAAGCTCCACAAAAGAAAAGAGAATAGTTTTGCTTCTTTATTAATAAAAATTATCTTCCCCAGTACCCAGCATGCTTTCTTGTATATTGCAGAAGAGAACTGCATTTATTTTAAATGTCTTTTGAACACGGAATGACTATATTTTGAATGCACCACTGTTTCACATTATTTGTCTTGCTTGTCTTACCTCCCTAACCAGATTAGAAGCAAGAACAGAGCAGAGACATCAAGGCCTTGCGTGAAACAGGTTCTCAACTCCTTTATGAGGATAATAGGCCTTTAGGGTTTTATTCCTTTAAAAGATAAATTGACACTGAACAGAAGAAAGTTCTCCCCCCCCCCACGCCCTGCCCCTGCATCTAGATGAAATCTGTGTGGTTTATATTGAGGGCAGCAAAACCAATTTCATTTGAAATAATAAAGAAATATAAAGTTCAAATGGAAAATACATTTGCATGGCTCAAATGCTCATTCATCAGTGAGTTGAAAGGATGTGATTTTCTTGTCAGATGACATGTCATAAAAATAAAACAGTAGCAATGCTGACACTTTATATTTTGAATAAATGCTATAGCATGAACCCAATTTCTGTTTAAATATTTCGCATATATAGCCCCTTCTTCAGAGTTGGCCTCTTTGGTTCATTTTAGACAATTCTGGAAAGTTTACCCAATTGTAGACCATTCTCGTAGAATAATTTTGTCTTTGATATTTGTCATTTAGAGATCAAAGTACTATAAAGGATGTGTGTGTTTGTATGTGTGTCCATGTGTGTCCTTGTGTTTGTATGTGTTTATGTATGTGTGTGTTTGCGTATGTGTGTTTCTCTCTCTCTCTCTCTCTCTCTCTCTCTTTCTCTCTCTCTCTCTCTTTGTGTGTGTGTGTGTGTGTGTTGTTATGGGTAGGGACAACTTGGAACATTATTTCTCAGGTGCTTTCTACCTTGTTTTGAAGCAGGGTTTCTCATAGCTTTTAACTCACAAATTAGGCTAGAAATTAGGCATAATAAACCTTTTACCACTCTTAAAGTTTTAATTTAATTAAAATATAATTTTATCATTCTTCTATCCCTCTCCTCTCACCTACCCTCCCCATGACTGACTTTATTCTGTCTCTTATGTTCATAGCAGCTTCCTCTTTAAATATTTTTATTACATGTACGTAGACATAAATTAACACATGAATGTAACATGCTGAGTTCTTGCAGTATTCCCTAAATGTACATGTATTTTAGTTCTAGCCATTCAGTATTGGATAATCAATGAGGGGGCTCCTCCCCAGGGAGGACTAATTCTTCCTATCTTAGCAGTTGTTGATTGCCTGTAGCTCTTCATCTGTGGTCCTTTGAGATTTCCTCATCAAAGAGCTGCTTGCTCCTCCTCCTCCTCCTCATCCTCTTCCTCTTCATCAGAGGGATATCATTATAGAAAGCCGCATCTGGTTGAAGGATGACACCAAAGGGAATGCCAAAGTGGATAGATAAAATACATGTGACCTTAACCCTATGCAAAGTACTTTTAGACAACTGAGGAAAGTTTGGAATAGGAGAGGCATTCTTCCCAGAAAGAGCATATCAATTGATTTTCCAGTACCCTGAAAGCAGGTATACAGGTAGTATTATATGGGGTGATTAGGTTATACTTAGGAATATCTATGTATGTACATATGCATAAGTGCATAAGTAACAATTGATGTAAAAAAGGTCTTGAATTTGAAGAAGATTAAGCACAGGTGTGAAGTGAGGGAAGGAAAGGGAGAAACATAATTTATAATATAAAAAAATGAAGAGAACAACTGAGCATGAACTATTGAGCTCCAATTGATATATCTGCAATGTTACGTCTGCCTTTGAGGCTCAAGAACCAATGGAAGAGGTGGCTTGGAAGATTATAAAAGCCAGAGGACCCGAGTCAGCTGTGAGGTTATGCCTTCTAGCGATGAGATGGAAGTTACATATCCAGGAAATCTTAACAATATGGCTGCTTAAATAAGTTCTGAGCAATTCCAGTTCACACTCTTAAAATTAAGAACAAGACAAGAACAAACAAAAAAACCTCAAGTGTGTGTGTGTGTGTGTGTGTGTGTGTGTGTATGTGTGTGTATGTTCACATGTTCAGTTATGTTCTCAGTAAAAAAGAAATAAAAATATCTTCCATAAACCATTATTGCAAATTATATTCACTCTCCAAAATGTTATTTGTCCTACCACATATAAAATGGTTTTCCAGCAACATGTTAATCACCAAAGATAGATAGTCTTAAATAGCAAGATATGTGCCAAAAATATAAAAGGGTTCTTTTCCTCCACATGTCAGCTTTCCCTTTGAATTTATGTATAACTAAGCACTGGTGTAGAAGGAAAGAAATGAACCATATGTTTTTATGCTATTGGGAAATCCACACTGTACAGAAAAATCTATAAATATTGAAAAAAAATGAGAACTTAGGTAAACAGGCAGCACCAAGTTGATGTAACCACAATCATAAAACAGTAAGAGAACCATTACTTTGAATCACTATTAAGACTTCCTGGGGTTAAGGAAACACAAAAGCATGAAAAACACCGGTTTGCAGGATAGGCTTTATCTACACTGAAATTAATAGATAACTGGGTCTCTGCAGTCACCAAGGCCAGTAGAGTCACGATTCGTGACTCATCAGTCCCTGGTACTGGTTTGAGTTCTGAGAGTCTGGTGCTGAGTTTATTTTAAGCACACTTAAGTACACCACCATTTGCTAAATACTTTCCTGTTAAGTCCTGTTTTCACAATAAAACTTGTGAAGGCACGACTGTACCAAAACTCTTTATAATGTACATGTGACGTCCCTCATAAAGATGGATTCTACAGATTGATTACATATTAAACCTTCCATAAAGAGGTTCTATACATTGACAAGCCCAAGGTAGTGGTCTGTGGGAGTATCCGGTATGGCCTTGGCCTCAACTACGGCTCAAAGTTCACTAGGCTATTAATCATGCCCATTCCCAACCTTTGGGACAGATAATAGGTTATGTGTCCCTCCCTTTGAAGGAACATCTCTGTGTGTTTAAAATTCCTAGTTCCCCTAGTACTTACTGTGACAGAAGGACCTCCATGCCTTACATAACTGATGCCAGGATATAGTCTGTCCAAAAAGGGCACATTTTCAGGGCAGTTTAAAGTACCTTTGAGAGCTGTGTGTGTCATATGGCCACAGTCCCACTACAAACAAAGAGCATTTCCATCATCCTAATGAGTTTTTCATTTCTACTTTCCATCTTTTCCTGACTTGGACTCAGCATCTGTAGACTAGGACAATGGTGGTTTATCAGAGCTTAAGTGTTACAAATTAGTTATTCTTTACCCAACCCTAGTTCAAATGTCAGCTTTTTGTATAGAAGGCATTTGGCCCTGATCCAATTATTCCAAGTCCTTGCTTTCTTTTCTTCTGCAAGGTCAGAGACATTCTTATGCAATAAGTTATGGGGAAGATTCAATTAGGCAATATATATAAACTATTAGAAATGTATTTGATGGGCACACCCTGCACGGGTGGAGTCCCTTTTTTTTTTTTTCTTTCTTTTTTTCTTTTTTTGTCTTTAATACAGTAAAGGATTTAAGACAGATAATCTGACGTGCTATCCATGTGACTCCATGGGGTGTGTGTGCTTTTGGGAAAAGAGAAGAGGCAAATTCTGGGACAAGAGGCAGCAATGGAATCATACTGTTCTCTGTGGTGGCAAATAGCTAGATGTGTACTATATATTGTCTTTAGTGACCTGCTTACGTGAACTTATCTGCATCCTCCCGAGACTCACCCTGACAGAGGTGTCGCTCCTGTTCTGGATGCAAGCACACCAAGTCTCAAGTAGACTAGGCACATGGCCAAGAGCCTTAGCTGGGGCTTGACACTGGAGAGTCTGTCTTCAAAACATGTTCTGATAATGGGCTTTTGAGCCGCTATTTAATTTAGAATACCACCTTCAAGGCTAAGAAGGCAGTTTCCCTTTAAGAATGCTTATCTAAATATTATCTATGGCTTTGTGGCTGAAGTAAATCTATTAATTTACCTATATTCATTTTTTTTCCTTTAACACTTGTGGGTGAATTGGCCAGTAGATGAAGATGAATTTCAGAATTAATTAGAGCTACTAACCATTACCAATTAAGTTATTCCCTTAGGATATAAACATCTTTCCGTTGGAATTTTGGACAGTTCAATTGCTTCTTGAAAAAGCCAAGAAATTAATTGTTCCTGAATTCATTTGACACACTGTGTGGGTTTTTTTTAAATCTCAAATTATTTATATCTGGTCCAGTTCTGCATAACTGAATTCTTTTTATCCTGATACTCTGTCAGTACATGACTCAAAGAATGAATCTTTTCAAAATTTTAGGATTTCAAATCAAGAACAATCATAGTAGTAATTTGTTTTCTCCATCTTTTTTGTCAAAGATCTAAGCCATGTACATTGGGAGCTAAAATAACCTGCTTTTCTTTAAAAGGTAAAAATGCAGTAGTTTCTTTACTGATGTTAGAATTTAGTATAATAGCATCTTTAAATGATCTAACATATGTGTGTCATATCACATCTATCTCTCTGTAGAAGTATATATATATAAAATCGGACATAATCTTCAAAGTATACCATTGGATAAACAGATATTTTGATTCTTGTCTTTAGCTATATGCTTAAAATTATGAATGAAAGTATCTGCAAGTTACATTTTATAGTAACAAGGTTACAACTATAATCTTATTCTAAATGTCATAGACTTATTCTCTTGGAGATGAAGAAGAAAAAATATCCTGCTGTATATTTTAAATAGCAAATACAGTTGTGAATTTAGTTGGAATTTAGTGTTTAATATACTATGTAGATTTGGGACTGTTTTTTGACATTGTTGTTCAGTTAAATAATATTTTGACCTTTTCTGTTTTATTAAGCTATAATCTGGCAATATCCTTTAGACAAATAGGTATGACTATGGTTTGAGAAGAATAGGAAAACATAATCACACTTCTCAAAATATTGTTTATATCTAACCTATTGTCATTTCTTAACAGAAGGAATTAGATAAAGGCAATTGTTAGCCCATGACAATACAAGTACTCTAAAGGAATTGCAAAAGCCTCAAAAAATACGAGTACTAACAAAGGGACTCAGTAGAAAATATAAGGCACACTCGGTTTGGGCAGTTTTCCAGTAAGAGACTCAGCCTCTGAATCTGTGAGTTCTGCATCCATGGATGCTAACCACCAGGGAACTGAAAATGTTTGAAAACAAAGTGTGTGAACTGAACATGTGCAGCATATTTTTCTGTTGATTTTCTCTGAAAAGGGATGGGGGGGGAACAAAATAACAATCTCCTTTAAAACATTTACAAGGTATTGGGTACTTTTGGTAATCTAGTGATGCTTTAAATATTCTGCCATATAGATACACATAGGTTTCATATAAATACTACATGAATTCGTATAAGAGACATGAGCATCTCCAGATTTTGATACCTGGAACCAATGGTGGCTGGTTATGAGGGCATACTGTGCTGTGAAATAGCTTCTCCCTTCATTTTCCTGTTGAGGCCCAGATGGCTTAAATAAAAATTTCACAGTTAGTTATATAATTTTCTTGAGTCTCAAATCATGCAACACCTGGACCAGTGTGGCAGTCATAAATGGGCTTTCTAAGAAGAGTGTGTGTAGAGCTTTCCGATGTCTGTGATTTAGGTATCCTTGCTGTAGCAGATTTCAGGCAGCCTGCAGTGACTTTCAGCTGGGTAAAATAAGTTTTCATCAATATTTAACAATATGCTCTGTGATTAGCCTTAGCCTAGTTTAGCCTACTAATGCTTAAACACACATCTGCTTGTTAAAGAAACATAGGCCAGAATATCCAGATTGGGGAATGCGCTGGTTGGTTTTTATCAACTTGGTACGAATTGGAGTCGCCTGGCATGATGGAATTTCAATTGCAGTTATGATTTCATCAGTTTGGCCTAGGAAGCACGCGGGTGTGGCATTTTCTTGCTTGATGATGGCTATGGGAGGGACAAGCCCGGCGTGGACAGGGCCAGCATGGGCAGGTGATCCTGGTAGATATAAAAAAGGTGACTCAGCAGGAGCTGAGCTGGCGAGCATGTTAATCCACACTCTGTCCTTCTGTTCCTACTTGAGTTCTGTCCCTGCCTTTCTTCAGTGATGGATTGGGACCTGGAAGTTGTAACATGTAAAGATCCCTTTTCTTCCCAACTTGCCTTTTATTTTTTGCTACGGTGTTTTTTTATCACAGCAATCAAGTCCTAAAGAAAACAGAAATTGTTACCAGATAGTGTACGTTCCAGGGATGGCGCTGCCTGAGTTGTTTAGAGAGAATTGTTGAAAGACGTTGAAACTCTGGGCTGGAAAAGCCTTTGGGACATTCAGAGCTTAATGGGATTGGTCTGTGAGATCTTGAAGATAGGCATTTTGAATGAAATGGAAATGTAAGCAATGGAGGCCTGGCTTGTGCGGTTTCAGAGGAAGCAAAAATCCTGTCAGGGCTGTTTGTGTGGTTCTTTAAGAATCTGTGGACCCTGGCCAACTGGGATTGAAGGATCATCTATGGTTATAAGAGGCCAGAAGCACTCGAGTAAAACATTTGCCTTACTAGGTCAATCCGTAATGGATAACTGGGGCTAAATTATGAGCTGAAATTAATTGAAGACCAGCATCACTGAGGCCATTGGTGAAAGTGCAGCTCACTTGTGGTGCCCCACTTGTGGTAGTGAGTCTAGAACATTGGAGATGTCGTACTAGAGGATAACTACCACAGACAGCAACGTGATAGAGTTGGCCTGTATCTATAACACAAGCCTTTTATGCTGTGACTGTTAGAGCCAAGGTGGAACTGTCCAAGCCCTTTTGGATCATAGAAGATCCTGGATAGTTCCTGGACACTAATAATGAACCCCTTGTATTGTTGCATTTTTTATTTTACTTTTATATAATTGTAATTATGTCCAGGTTCCTTCCTCTTGGAATTAAAAATTGAGATTAGACTTCTTGATTTTATAGTAGCCCATAGTTAAAAGAGATTTTGTATATCTTAGAGAGAATTTGGACTTTAATATACTTGGAATTTTCAAAAGAATTGTTGGAGTTTTCAAAGCCTGGGACTTTTCAATTTATACTGTTTTGTATTGTGATTTTTAACATGATATCTTGGGAATAATCGAGAAAGAAAAGGTATGCTTGAATATCAAGGGGCCCAGTGCGGTGGTTAGTTTGTGTTGGCCTGGCACAAACTAGAGCCCAGGGAATGAGGAAACTTAAATTGAGGGAGAGTCTCCATCAGGAGGGCCAATAGGCATATTTCTGTGGTGTTTCTTGGGCGTGTACAGAAAGGTAGTTGACCATGAATTTGGGAGCCACCCAGAAAGCAATTCCCTGGTTCTTACCTCTGCTCCTGCTTGCGTTCCTACCCAGGCCTCCCTTAGGCATTGGTTGGGACCTGGAAGTTGTAAGATGTGGAACTTTTTCTCCCAAAGTTGCTTTAGATTATGCTGTTTATCATAGAAACCTAACTCAAGCGCTCTCTCTCTCTCTCTCTCTCTCTCTCTCTCTCTCTCTCTCGCTCTCTCTCTCCACCCCTCTCCCTTTTTCCTCCCCTGGCTTTCTGCTTCCCCTCCTACTCATCCCTCCCATCCTCCTCCACTTCTCTCCTCTCTTCATGGTAGTCCTCTGTAGCCCAGATATATACCCAAGGCTAGCCAGGAACTTCTGATTGATATGCCCCAGTGCCTCAGTTTATTGATAGTTGTGATCACAGGTGTGTGTCACGGTGTCTCCTTGCTGTCTGTCTGTTTTGTAAACTGTACACATTCTTGAAAGCTGCCAATGTACATCTTGGTATCCATTCATTTTGGGAGAGGAGCCACAATTAATTTCAAGAGAAACACATCTTGTTAATGCATCAAGAAGAGAAGAAGAAAGGAACAAGAGGGTCATCTCAATGGCTGTGACCAAATGGATTCAGTCATCATTATTAGCTTTCAAAGGCAATCTGTTCCCTACAAAGTCAAACATACGCATAGTCACATGCTCTACCTGTGGTAGTTGGAATGCTAAGACCATTTGCTCTCTGTTTATTTGCATCAGGGTCCGCTCCATTTAGAAGTTTGACTTTGAGTGACACCTCAGATTTTTCTACCAAACATGATTGTGTACGAGTTTGCCTCAGCACTTCTCTGGGTATGTAACCACGACCGTTTCTCACTAGTCCCAGACTTATCATTATCCAACTGAAAGATGTTGAATCAATGTTTAATCTCCATTCTGTATTTGGTAACCAGGACAACCTAACTGTGC
The DNA here is from genome assembly GCF_900095145.1 of Mus pahari. Lineage (NCBI taxonomy): Eukaryota > Metazoa > Chordata > Mammalia > Rodentia > Muridae > Mus > Mus pahari. Next base: position 65,502,760 of record NC_034601.1, read on the forward strand.
AGCAAAGTTGAGATTGGATATGTTTGGTGTGGAAATGTTTACATGACATAAAGTCTGATAAAATGTGTACTTACAGGTTTGTGGACATTTTCCAGAGATAATAGTAAAACATTAAAGGAACATACAACAAGGGAGTCTTGAATACAAATGAGGCAGACTGTGTGGGATCTGTGGAAGATACCTGATGTATGGGAATCTGGGGATGAAGAGTAGGCAGAATCTTTGTATTTGTGCTGCTACATCAGAACAGCTGGGGCCAGGGAATTTATAACAAACTAAACGTATCTTTCATAATTCCACAGCCTATTGTCCAAGATCTAAGTATAGTATTCTGTGTCTGGAGAGGGCTTCCTCATTGCATCCCTCACAGTAGAGGGTCTGTGCTACATTCTCATGTAGTAGAAAGAGACAGGGAGTTACCTTGATAGCTCCATCCAGCCCTGTTTAAGATTGCTGATGTGAATCTTGAGGGCTCTGGCCTCATGATGTAAACACCTCCTACGCTTCTAATAGAATATGATTATTTGGAGTTTAGATATCAATTTTAGATGGACAACTATGGAGGCTCAAACTATAATAGGTGGATAAGCTGGAATTTATCAGAACCTGGTGTCCCCTTCAAGAAGAGGAAACTAAGGAGACTTAGTTTTGCAAGATTTAGTGGGTGCAGGAACAATATCTTAGCTTAGAGTCTCTCTCTCTCTCTGTCTCTCTGTCTCTCTCTCTGTCTCTCTCTCTGTCTCTGTCTCTCTCCTTCTCCATCTCCCTCTCCCCCTCTATCCCTATCTCTTTCTCTCTTATCATACTTTTCTACTTTTCTGGAAGCCTCTTGGAGAGAACCCTTCCTACACACACACAACACACACACACACACACACACACAGAGAGAGAGAGAGAGAGAGAGAGAGAGAGAGAGAGAGAGAGAGAGAGAGAGATTTTCCCCATTTCTCCTAATTGCATGACAGTTATTCTATACATGTACAGATCTGGGTTACAAAGGAAGGCTAGGATGAGCCCTGTCGGGGTGCATTCATGTTCAAATGACAAGGAAAATGCATACATTGCTGCAGTATATGCATGTGATTATAAATATAGAAACATCAATGGAAAACAGTATCGGGTTTGATCTTGTTTATGTAGGGAGGTGGTGAGGAGGGCTTGGTCTTTTACGATGAGATAATTCATGACTTACATTGTAAGAAAACAAAGCAATTTGGGGGAATGGTGTGCAGCGGGAGATAGGGATGGCTGCTACAGGGGAACTCTAGGACAGTGGCAGGGTGACATAACTGCCTGGCTTGGTTGTTTGACTTTGAATCTTACAACTTTGATGTGGATTTTGGAAGAGACATGAAGGTTGGGAATCTAACTGTCTGCACTAGCTACCGAGATGAACGAATTGCAATGTCCCGAAAACACTCTTAAGGAAACTGGTACAGAGAAATCTAACATTCAACTTTGATGTGCCTAATCACGATTTCCAAATAGGATTTAGGATCCCAAAATATAAGCTTCTCCAGAGCAATTATCTACAGCTGATTTCTGTAATATTATTTACCGTCACAATTTAATATCGTAAACAAAAAATATTCTGCACATTTACATTTCTATTTGATTTGGCAAGTTCTATAATTCAAACAGATGACACTAAGCAAATATTTGAAGTGAGCAGCAACAAGTCAGGCACTCTTTAGATTTTCTTCTGTAGATCATCACTTTCTAAAGCCGTGTTTCTCGGTCAAGATCACAGTGCAGAATTTCATGTGAAGTGTTTCCCTAAAAGAATTCCCCTATTAGTGTGTTTGTGTCTGCTTGCAGAGTCTGTGAATGTGCATAGATCTGCATGATCATGGAGGCATGTGCAGAGGCGGGAGGATCTTCAGGGGCCTGGATCAATCATTTTTCACATTATTGCTTCATGACAGGGTCACTTATAGTATCCAGAGCTAGGCTGGCACTCAACAAGCCCTAATGATTTTGTGTTCACCCTTATGATGCTTGGGTCACTGGGTAGTGAGCGGCTTCACATGGTCCCATCCAGCTTTATGTGGGCACTTGAATCTGAACTCCTTTGCTTGTTTAGCAAATGCCCTTACCTATTGACCCATTAAGGTATCTCTCCAGCCCCTTTGGCGCTCTCTCTCTCTCTCTCTCTCTCTCTCTCTCTCTCTCTCTCTCTCTCTCTCCATCCATCTACCTGCCTGCCTACCTACCTACCTACCTGCCTATCCACCCATCCACCGATCTATCTATCTATCTATCTATCTATCTATCTATCTATCTATCTATCTATCTATCTATCTCATTTATCTTTTATCTCTATCATTTACCTATCATCTATCTTTTATCTGTCTCTGTCATCTATCAATCTATCATCTGTCTATTTTATATGCAAATATAATTTATCTATGGATCTACCTATCATGTGGCACACAACTACCAATGGACACATGAAGAGGTCAAAGGACAACTTAGGGGAACTGGCACTCTCCTTCTGCCTTTTAGGGTTTGAAGTCAGATCATCATTCTCTGTGGCAAGTGCCTTTACCCTCTGAGCCATGTCCTTAGCCCCTAGAGAGAGTTTTGTGATATAGACTCACATAATACAAGATGGCCTTGTACTTGCTGTGTAGTGCAAAGCTACAGATGACCTTGAATATCTGATCCAATGCAGGACTTTGTACATAATGAGCAGGCTCGCTGACAGGAAACCAACATCTACCTGTTATACAGTTGAACCTTAACATCAATGAATTTGATTAATTTAATTTTAATATGTATATAAAATATATTTTTATTTCCCAACTGAAAGAACAAAACATTAAAAAGGATTTGTAAGGTTTTTTTAACTCTCCCCTCCCGCAAAATTTGCTGCTGGATTATCAAGACCAGGTTTGCCACCGCACACTCTAGTGGTGATTCACAACAGGCCTGAAAACCTGGAATGTGTCCTGAGGAAAATAATCTCAAGGAGATTCAGCCTCCTAGAGTCCTGGCATTTTCAATAATCTATATACATGAACCCTATCTGCAAGCTAGTATGGTGTATGCTCTCTTTCAATATTATTAATGCCTTTAAAGATTGAATTTTTACCATAGGTGAAAATTCCTTAAAGCCATTGTTCCAAAGTCCTGAAAATTCCTTAAAGCCAGGAGCTCGGAATTCAGCAATAAGGTTACCTGTTCATTAACATTCTAATTCACTTCTAGTAAAGACTGGTGACACTGATTAAGCATCACAAAGAACAGAGCCAAGCCCAGGGCCAAGCTTAGAGTAGTGTACCTGTGGAAGTTCCGTTCATTTGCAAGTATTTACCAAGGCCTAGGAAATAGGGGTGATGTGGTATTGCATTATTCATGAGATCTCCCAGAGCAGAACCCCCAAAACAGGTTTTTCTGCTAGGCCCAAAGGGACAGCATAATGGAGGATTTACTGGGGGCCCCTGACAGTGAGGGTTTAACTATTGACTAGCCTGGGACCTGGTTTCCTCCTCAAGAGGCCTGGTCCCAAACCGTGGTCTTTTGTCTTTTGCTTTGTGTCACTGTATCTGCGGATGTATCCTGCCCCACTTTTCTTGTTTGATCTGTATTAAAGATGTGATGCTCATTTTGATCAATACATTCAGTTCTACAACCCTCTCTCGTGTGGACTGTCTGTCACTCATTCGCCGAATCCTCGCTCACCTGCAACCAAGAGACCTGTTCCCCACAGATCGGAGACCCAAAGTGAGGTCCAGTCTGTGGCACAGGTTAAAGGAAATTCTGTAGTGAGAATGAAATAACCTGAGTGCCATATCAAATCATTAGTAAGTAAAAGCATCTCTGCCACATCTCAAGGCAGAAACACCTAGTGGTGAACTAGCCCATGGTGAAGATGAAGATGCTCTTCAGAAGGAGAGGCAGATGGACCCATAGGCAAAAACAGCAGCATAGCAATATATTAACAAGGGACAGGGGTGTACCTGTGGGGTCGGGGGAAGGTGGGGAGAGTTTTTTTTATATATATATATATATAGGCTCCTTTTTCTAGGCTCTCCTACACTGGGTGCAGTGAATAAACCTGAACTGAGAACCGTTTACAGAATTCTCAGTTTCCGCGTGTGCCAGATTTGAACGTCTTTCACACTCTTCTGTGGTTGTAAATTTGGTTTTCTCTCTCCTGCTACAACCCAAATCCGCTTCCCCCTTCCCTGTGAAAACCGCACCGAGACTGCTCCGATGATTTATTTGCTTAAACCCACACATAGCTTTCAGCTCAATCCCGTGGCTCACTGGCCTGCACACCCTCTGTTGCCTGAGTGGGATTCGTGATAAACAACTCCTGTGGGATTTATGGTCCTGCTTTTTCATATGTCTTCCTTTTCCAGATTCCTAGAGTAGTTTTCAAAAGCAAGTATGATTCTTTCCTATGATCCCAAGAGGGCACTATCTGCACATGCTCTTGGCTACTTGTCCTCTGACACTTGTCAGTCCACCGGGTTTATAGCCTAGAGGACGGAGTCTGAAATGCTAGCAACCCCTTTGAATACTTCGGGCATTTCAGTAGCAGAGTGCATCCCAAGTGTTCCTATTTCCCCAACCAAGAGGAACAATTGACTTCTAGGAATCATAGAAAGGCTGCCATGAGAAGTGAAATAACTTGCTTCTGACAATAGGTACCAGGAGAACAACCTAAAATAGGCCAATTAAGGAGACTAGCATTTTTCCTTGGGAACATGAAGATGATTTAACAATGCAATGATAGTGCAAAATATAATCATTAATTCCAAAGTGAAAAGCCACTCCCATACAAACTTTGTATAAATCTTCCATAAGTTGATGAAGAATGTGTTCGATTGTCACTTTACAGATTGATACAGTCCTCAGAGGGATGCTGTGCATTCAGTACTTTCTTAGGGCAAATTAGCGAAGATGAGGACATGTCAGAAAATGATCATGAGAGGGATGCTTGAACTGCTCTCTTGCCACAAACAAGACTTCCTTTTGGGCCTGGGAAGCCTGTGATGGAGTGTGAGACCCATGCTGTTCTTATCTCTCACCCACTCACCTAGGGAAGGATTTTCCTCTGGGGATTCTGGTGTTTGGTTCTTTTTAACAAACTCATCTTATTTGGCTGGATTGGCAAGCACTGCTGTTTCCTCTTGGGCAGGAGCTGCAGCTGGGTCAGACGGGTCATAAGGAGGGCCTCGGTTAACATTCGACTATTGTTCTGGTAAGTTACTCTAAAGGTTTCCTTAGAGATATTTTGCTAGTCTCTCTCTTCAGATTGTTCGCCAAGAATGGATTTCTACCACACGGGTGTTGGGAACTGAACCTGGACTTTCTGCAATAGCAGTAAGGCCCTCATGCTCTAGAGATGAGGGGTACTGAGGCAGGAGGCTTGTAGGAGATCCATGCGCATGTCTTAGTATTTCCGTACACACAGTCAGGATCATTGAAAAACCAAGAAGGAAGACCATCATGTGAATACCTCATTCCTCCTTAGAATAAGGAACAAAATACCCATGAAAGGATATAGGTACAGAGACAAAATTTAGAGCTAAGATGAAAGGATGGACTATCCAGAA
>NC_034601.1:65508736-65513487 GCF_900095145.1 Mus pahari
AATAAAAAGAAAAAGAAAAAAACTATAACCCAATCTAGGCATCTTTCCTAATAGTATAGACTGATCAGAAGTTCGTGTTTGGATCTCTTTGACAACAGGGTGTCCATAACAGGAAATCGTGCTTGCTAAAAACAAAGGGAGTAAAGGCTTAATAGTGAGAAAGGTAACTGTAATTAAATATACCTACAGTTCTACTACTATTTCTAGAAACAAGAATTACATTTGTCATGGGTATTTTCTTTCTTCTATAGTGATCTTAGGAAATATAAGTATAGTATTGCCACAGTTCAAGAAATGGATCAGTCAAAAGCATAGCAAGACAATTTCGAAAAATTTTCCCTTTGGTACTATTGTTTTCAGGGTTTGGGATGTACTGGCATCATAAAAACCAACATATGCAATAAGTACATAAGATTTGTGATACCATTTTCTTAAATATTTAGTAGACGTTACAGATAAATCTGTCCAGGTCTAGGAATATCTTGGTAGAAAGTTTTTAAAATCAGTATTGCTTTAAGATAATAAGTAGAAAGGTTATTATTGGTTGCTCCAGTAACATTGTAACACTATTGCATACATGGGTATATCTTGTCCTTACTGTCATTGCAGTTCACTGTTGTGAATCAGTACTGGTGAATTTTTTTTTTTCCTCCAACTGCCTATGTAGCACTTTTTGTACTATACAAGCTACACAGCGTGGAAGAAGTTTCCTGATAGCACCAGCTTGGTTTCTCCGTGCTCTGCAACCTAAGTGTGCAGTGTCTTAAGTAATAGAGGCTTACCATCAGCAGTCACCTTACCCACTGAGCTTCCACCCGAGCTCTTAATTTTTTTTATAAAAAGAAAATTAGTTGATTTAAGTTAATTTAACAAAACACCCTGATATAAGGATATATCTTATTTAAAATACATGATTTCCCCTGGGCCACCAGGAGTAATACAATAACCTATCCTGTGGTAGGGGTCCTTACACAACCTCTAAACAGTGACTGATCCTAGGGCACCCCTTAAAATGCCCCTTTGTTTGGCTTGTTCTCCCTCTGTATCTGCTTTCTTTACTATAGCAGATTCACTTGCAATTGATCCCTTAAAAAGAACTTCAATAGAATTCCCATCTCTGGCTCTACCTTATGGTCTCCATCCTAAAACAAGAGTTAAAGGTATATGTAATTGATCACTGTTATTGCTGTGATGATTTTAGCAATGGTAATTTTTATCCTTAACTTTTAAGATAATTTAGCTGGAGAGTTGGCTCAGGGTCTAATAGTGCAGATTTCTCTTAAGGAGTTCCAGGGTTTGGCTCCAGTACACACTTGGGCTTATAACCACCCATAGCTACAGTTCTAGAGGATCCAGTGACCTGTGACCTCCTAAGGCACCAGGCACATAGTTGTATATATTCATACATGTAGCAAAACAGCAATATGACTAAAGCAAATAATTCTTAAAAAATGAATTAGATTCAGATATTTTATATCATTTCAAAATTATTTTATATATTTATTATTTTATACAGCATTAAATAATGTGTAAAACTCAAAAGATTTCAAGTCCCTTTACTTACACAACTGTATCAGTTTTTTCATATGTATTAGCTTAAATAGTTTACTATTTGTTCTATTAACTACTTAAAGAAGCATGGTGATATCTTAAATAAGGGATTTTTGTTGTTATTGTTAAATCTCATTTTAGTTTCCACTTCTCTGAAGTCTTATGTAAAGCACCTTTATTAGTGTATATGTATGATATTCTTAGGTTTATACAGATCAGCTATTTCACTATGTTACAGATAAACTTTGTTTTCTTTCCTTCTTTCTTTCTCTTTCTTTCTTTCTTTCTTTCTTTCTTTCTTTCTTTTTCTTTCTTTTTGAATTGGATACTTTTCAGATGTTCTTCCCTTTCCTGATTCTCCCCCAGAAACCTCCTATCCCATTTCCCCTCCTCCTGCTTCTATGAGGGTGTTTCCCCCACCCACCCACCCACTCCCGCTTCCTGGCCCTTGCATTTCTCTATACTGGGGCATCAAGCCTTCCCAGGACCAAGGGCCTCTCCTCCATTGATGACTGACAAGGCTGTCCTCTGCTACATATGCTGCTGGAGCCAAGGGTCCCTCCGTGTGTACTCTTTGCTTGGTGGTTTAGTCCCTGGGAGATCTGGGGGTTCTGGTTAGTTGATTTTTAGATTTGGGAAGAGAAAGGTCAGATGTATATCAACACTTTGTTTTTTATGGTTCTGAGTATTTCTGCTCATAGGAGTTCTTGCTAACTTTTTTGCTGGTTGCTAGAAGAAACTGTTTTGTTTTGTTTTGTTTTGTTTCCAACAGTAGCATTTTATCGCAGAGGATTTGTAAGCATGCACCCAGGTGCCACTAGGATAACCGAACATCCTTCTCAATTTACCAAAGTTGAAGAGGGCAGCATTGATCTTCCAATGCAAGAAATATGGCAGGTCCATCTCAGCCTTGTGGAAAGTTATGGCCTATCTTGTGGAGGTTATTCTGTTCTGCGCTCGCATCTCTTCCCACTTCTCTAGAGGTCAAACTGCAGGAGGGAGGGAAGGAAGGTTGCCTTGACCTGAATCCTTAGCAGACAGATTTCTGTCCTGTGTTTTGTTAAAACAAGTTCACCAAGAGTAAGAGGTTAAAATTAAACCTATAAACAACATCCTGTTTCCAAAACTAAGTCTGCAGGACAGCTTTGAAAGCCGAGCTTAAATCATCCATAATGGTTTGATTGTGATACATCTTGCAGCTGCATGACTTAAAACCACCAGGAGTCAATATAATGTGCTTTTACCAGAATCTAAAACAATAAATTAATTCTAAAAATATTCCCTCCAAATAATCATCAGTTTTCAGTTATTTTTTAAAAATTATATTGTATAAAGCGAGGAATTAAGGTTTGAAATCCCTTAAAATTGTGTTTTCTATGACCATCTTAATGAAGAATGCCATGCCCCTCAGGTGTGGAGAGAGTTAATAAACATTTATGTGCATATGGTATACTTTGAAATTCTTTTTCTGTTTTCCCAATTGTTTTGCTTTGGAACTTGATGATATGTAATTTTGATTAGAAAGAAGAAATAATCAGGTTGCTTTCTGAGCCAAGTTTGTTCTTCTCTGGTTGCTATGACAATCTCCTTTGACAGATTTTTTTCCCCCTCTCTTTTGTAGATTTATCTCTTTTTTGATGTTATAAAAAGAGCTTTCCCAGGAAAGGAATTTGATTTCTTTATGCTTAAAGGATTTTAAAGAAATAATAATAAAAAAAGCTTTTAGCAAAAACCTCTGCATTCCATCATGTCATGTCTTATTTAAGATTTAAAATGAAAAAAAAAAAAAAAAGAAGAAAGAAAGTTATATCTCTTCTTTCCTTAAAAAAAAAAAAATGAAGAATGAAGGTCTTTGGAGAATCTAAACGTTCATTTCTTCTATATTGTATGCACTAATTGCATATTGGAGCATTGTTCTCTGAACATAAAGGTTTGTTTTTTATACTTGATTTCTTGCCTTATTATTTTAAACAATGAAATCCTCTGATAGATTTTCAATTCACCAGAGAAGATAGATTTTTAAAGAAGAAAATACTAGACCAGGCACAAGAAAACCTAAATTCTTACCTTAACTTTTCTTCAGAATGACCTTGGGAAAATCACATGCAACTTATGAACTATAACTTTTTAATTACTATTTTAAAAAGAGACTATAGGCTGGTGAGATAGCTCAGTGGATAAAGACACTTGCTGCTAAGCTTGGTGACCTGAGCTCTAGCCTCATGTCCCACACTATAGAAGAAGAGAACTAACTCTCAAGAGTTGTCCTGTCTAAAAGAAATTCAAGGATGAGAGATGGAACAGAGACTGAGGGAACGGCCAACCAATAACTGGTCCAATTTGAGATCCATCCCATGGGCAAGCACCAATCCCTGACACTATTAATGATACTCTGTTATGTTTGCAGACAGGAGACTAGCATAACTGTCCTCTGAGAGGCTCTACCTCCTCTAACAAGTTAAAGGGGGCGGGGGCTCTTGCTGTATAAATGGAAATGTAAAATGTATGCTCTTGAGATATCTATAGTGACCCCTGGGAACTCTCAGATACTGAGCCACCAACCAAAGAGTATACACGGGCTGGCACATATGTAGCAGACGCCTCGTCTGTCCTCGGTAGAAGAGGATGGGCCTAATCCTGCAGAGGCTTGATGCACCAGGGAGGGGGGATTAAAATTTGATGGGAAAATGAATCTGTTGGGTTAAAATGCTGCAAACTAAAAGTTTACCTTCCATTGCAGCTAAAACTATCATTAATTATATATTAACACATTATCTGTGAGCTACTATTGCATTTCTTCTTGTATAATATTTAATGCTTTTCATTTTTATTTTATTAGGGAGTCACCTGGGAACTGATTAAATATTCAATAAAATTTGGTTAATGGACTTCTTGGTCTTCTAAGGAAAAAAAGAATTGATGTTTATTCTACTAGGCAGCATATACTAGCTGGTCTGAGGAGTGCTTGGTCTGGCCTCAGTAAGAGAACATGCACCTAACCCTGGAGAGACTTGAGGCCCCAGGGAGTGGGGAGGTCTGATAGGGGTGGGGGTGGGGACATCCTTGGTAGGGAGAGGAGCAATGGGATGAGGAACTGTCAGAGGGCAGAACAGGAGAGGGATAATGACAGGTCTGTAAAATAAGATTAAAACTAATTTAAAAAGAAGGAGAAGGAAGAGGAGGAGGAGGAGGAGGAGGAG
>NC_034601.1:65513866-65544151 GCF_900095145.1 Mus pahari
AGAAGAAGAAGAAGAAGAAGAAGAAGAAGAAGAAGAAGAAGAAGAAGAAGAAGAAGAAGAAGAAGAAGAAGAAGAAGCAGCAGCAGCAGCAGCATGATTTCTGTTTGATTTCTAGTACCGTGTAAAATGTTTGCATATTTGGAAATATAAACATGGAGCAGGGGATCCAGGAAGATGTTTTAGCTGGTAGGCAGGAGGACCTGAGCTTGGATACTCAGTGATCACATGAGAAACTGGATGTGGCAGTATATATCTAATCCCAGCATTAGGGAGGCAGAGACGGTGGCTCTCTCTGGAGCTCAGCGTCAGCCAGCTTGGCTGACTCAGTGAGTTCTGGGTTTAATAAGAAACCCTGTATCAAGAAACAAACTCCAGATAAACTGAATAAGAGACACAATGTCACTAGGTTAATTTCCAGGTGTCACCCAAATCTGTGTTTTGAAGATGAACATACAGTGTATGTTCGTACACACACATGAACCTCTATACCTCCCCACACATACACTGGGCTGATAATATTTCAAACTCAGGATTATGATATTCATTATAAAAATAAATTCACACTGGAAGACATTCTGCCTTGTTATGTAGAAATGTACTTGGATTTCAGTTATAATTATCACAAGATTACTTATCATATGCAATCAATTTATTATTTTCAATTACTTGTGTCTCACCTGAAGAAAAAAATAACTTCACATCTGGCTTGCAAATTTGTGTATTTCAGGACTTTGGTTCTGTAGGAACAGAATTTTGTCAGGTAGCTGTAATTCCCATAGTTCAGTACTTGACACTTGTTAATCCTGATATTTTTTTCCTTTCACTTACATACTCTTAGCCTTGTACCTGGATGGTGAAGGCTCTTTGAGTTAGTCTGAGTAACCAGTTAGTATTGGTGTAAACAGCAGGGCTGTTAGGTTTAATTGATTGAATTTAATAATAACTTCTACAAATCACCCAAAGAAAGACAAGCTGACGTAATAAAGCAGTTTTCTAAAAGTCATTCAAATTGTGAGGTTTGACCGTTACGAGGGCTCCTCTCTTCTGGTAACCAGGTGATTTCTCTTGTCACAGTTTTGCCACATTCACTTGAATTTTATGGTCCTTAGCCAGTCTGATCTTCCACTCCCGATATTACCCAAATTCCACTGCCACCCAAAGAGAGAACAGTTTCCTCTTTATACAGCTTGGGTGTCCGAGTGTAGAATATAAAAGTCAGTGTGTCTATGACACATGGGGTTCCCAAAGTCATAACTATGTCCAGCTGAGGGATGTATTGCTCTTCCCCGTCTCTCATCAGCTTCATGCATGTGGTTCCCGCCAAGTTCATACTAGTAGTGGTCTCTCCTATGCTGACAGTAAATTAAGGGACAGCTTAAATCTTCTGTAGTAGATTTTTAAAAAATGGACAAATTCTTCTCCTCTCTGGACTCTTTGGCCAATGTGATGTTTAGTTACTCTAACCAAGAAGCAAAGCCCACTTCCTCACCTTTTAATAGCCAGTACTAGCTCTGGGCCTTGCTCTGCTCAGTAGTATTTAGTAGGAACAGTGACATTGCTCGGGTAAAGAGTCAAGTCTCAAAGATGTCGGAAAGCCACGAGATGAGACTATATTCCATACAAAGCCTGGTAGGCTGAAAGAAGGGAGTGGACAGCACAGGGTCCGCCATGGATCACGGCAGTTGCTCTCTGACTCATGAATAAGCCTCAGTTGTTTCAGGGTTTTGGATCAAGTTGGGCATATATCAGCTAGTTTATAATCCTATCTTTAGATTTAGTTTTTACTTCGATTATGTGTATGTGTGTATGTCTGTCTGTAGGTGATACAGGTGCTAACGGAGGCCAGAAGTCCATAACGAATGTCCTGAAGTTCAAGTTCTAGGTGTTTGTTAGTAACCCAATAGGGTTTCTCACAATAGAATGCTGGAGACCAAACTCAGGTTCCTCAACTACTGAACCATCTCTCTGCTCCCTGATTAATAACATTCTTATCAAAATTTGTCCCCAAACTTTGTCACCAGCTAATGAGCTTCTGAAATTTGAAATGAAGAGTCTGTCATTATTAGGCATACTATGTGTGCAGGGACACACAAAATACTTACACAACACACACACATACAAACATACATACATACATATATACATATGTATCCAAACATATCCATTCTTCTGTTCTGATAAGCACCGGAAAATAAAGTAACGGAATCCTATTATCCCTGCCTGTGAAGTATCATGGTATAATCTTCAAGTCTGGCACAGTTACTGTTCCTTTCAGCAATTTCTATTGTGGCAGGTCAGGTTTCTGGAACACTGTCAGAGGCAGGACATAAGGCTTTAACAACACCTGCCGTTGTTGCGAACAAAGACATGCTGAATTGATACAATGCTTTTCCTTACGGGCTATGGGTTTGCCTGAAAGGGTGAAGCAAAGCTAGCTGCTATTCATAGTCCGAGCGAAGGCTTCCCCAGCTCAGCGCAGCACGTGATTCATCTGTGCTGTGTGTCTTATGGTCCACCTTCCAATATTGCGAACCAAAAAAGGCTCCCTAAAAGTGATTTTATATATAACTTCCCCAAACGCCCCCTCCCCCCTGCCCATTTTGCAGCTGTATGAAATATTTCTACACAATCACATCTGGAAGGGATTGTCAGATGCACAACTTCACCGAGTCCAAAAATTACTTTCATTTAGAAGGACATTAGACAGTTCGCATCCAGTTAAGATGAGGACACGCAGCGATGCAAGCCAAATGGAGCTATTTCAAGAACGCGTCGCCGCTTCTGTGTGGAAGCTATATTTTTAGCAGGACAGCCATCAGAAAACATGCTTATTATTTTGACAAAATAGCCTCGTTTCTTTAGAAAGATCCACATGAAAGGCTGACTGAGTGAGTTATTAATCCAGCTTTTGTTGTTGTTAGTATGGATCTGGGTAGATTTCTTATCCTCCTCTTTTAAGAGTAGATCTTCCAGGTAGCCAGCATGCCTGTTTCTATTTCCTCCCATCTCATCAATTTCCCTCACCTCAGAGATACCCAAATGTATTCTGTATATTGTGGTAGTTGTAAAACTCAGTCTTACAGGAAGATTTAAAACTGTTCAGAGCTGCGGTGACAATAGGGGTATGGCTTGTGCGGACTGCTCAGAAAGGCTGCTACGACTCACTTTTGCTTATCAAAGTATTATTTTGAAATAAATTTTTCTTTTTTTTTTCCATTTTTTTAATTCTTCTCTCATATATTACATCCCAACTACAGTTTCCCCTCCCCCTCCCCCCAATCTCTCCTTGCTGCTTCACTTTTCCCCTGGATCCCCCCCCCCCCACCTCTCTTCAGAAAAGAGCAGGCCTTTCAGGATCATCAACCAAATATGCTATAACAAGCTACAATAAGACCAGGCACATATTCTCATATCACGGCTGGATGAGGGTGACACTAGCAAAGAATCCCAGCAATGTGAGAAACGGAGTCTAAACCGCCATCCTCTGCAACCAGGCGAGGTCTCAAACTCAGCGATTGGGACACCGACCCAGCCCCAAAATCCCCGACCTGTAGTTTGTCCTGCTTCTAGGATGTGCTAGGACTAGAGCCTAGCAAAATCGTCATCAGAAAAATCAGAGAGACTTCATCCAGCCACTGATGGGAGCAAATGCAGAGGCCCACAGTCAAATATGAGGCCGTGCTGAGGAGGAGTGAGAGAAAGGATCCCAGGAAGCAGAGGGGTCAAGGACAGGGACTCAAGGGCCCTTAGCAGAGATCAGGGACCCTGTATGGGTCAGACCTTGGTCCTCGGCATATATGCTGTGGTGGTGCAGGTCGGTGTTCCTGTGTGACTCCTAACAGTGGACTGCCTCTGACTCTTGCCTGCCTTTAGAACTCAGCGTTCACGCTCAAGCTGCAAATGGAGTCCAGGGCTCAGGCAGTCCAGGTGGAATCCTGTTAGGTCCCTTCTGGCCTTTCAAATACAAACAAACATGCAAGTGCCTCGCAGCGATGGGAAAGAGCCCTGAGCTCCGGCTGTGTGCTGGGCTGGGATGTAGACCCAGCTGCCTAGTCTTTGTTCCTCCAAACAGAGTAAATCTCAGGAAAATTTCGCTCATAAAAGACAAAGAGGCAACACAGGGGAGTCTTAAATAAGAGGAACAGACTCTGAAAGGTGTCATTATAAGTGGTTTTGAACAAAGGAAAATGAAACAATGTTCACCCTAAGAATCTGAATTACACCTCTCTCTCTCTCTCTCTCTTTTTAATTGAGTAAGGGGTGGGGGGTGAGGCAGAATAAAATTCACTTTAAAGAAAAGATGAAATTTTAAGACTGTGAATAGTGTGTATGGGGGGTGCATTGAAAGGAGAAAATTTCACCTGAGGTTTACCAGTCTGAAATTAATGTCTAAAATCTCCCATTTTCAGTAAACAATGACACTCCCCCCCCTCTCATTTAGAAGCCATTCCCTGGAATTAATTATCTCGTGTATACATTTAATGTGCACACATGTCTATTATGCGCAAGCACCGCTCACCCATGGCATATAGATTAAGGCTGCCTTGCCTGTTCTTCAAACAAAACCATCGAGTCTGCTTGATGAGAGATGTAGTCCTGATGCTATCAGGGTTACTGATAGACTTTGAATATATTGCCTACTTCATCTTGATCTCTCTCCCCTCCTTTCAGAAGAGAGAATGGGGAAAATGGTCCTGGATGTCGTCTCTGGCCTTGGAGTTGCATAATTTATTACAGTACTCGAAGATTCAGATTTGTCTCTGCCAGACGGCGGCTTCTACACTTTTCCTTCTGTGGCAACATTCCTCATCTACGGAGCTTTCTGTCGTTTCTGATATTCTTCAACCCATAGTTTCTATTCTCATCCTCTCTCATGGAGTGTGGAAGGAAGGAAGGAAGGAAGGAAGGAAGGAAGGAAGGAAGGAAGGAAGGNGGAAGGAAGGAAGGAAGGAAGGAAGGAAGGAAGGAAGGAAGGAAGGAAGGAAGGAAGGAAGGAAGATCACAGTGGGGCTAAGTACAGCACCAACCATACTAAGGAATGACACTGGGAACATTCCAGGCTTCCACAGGGCACAGTAATAGCAGTCTCTCACACATGTTGTCTTTCTGAAGCTGCCCATGGACCAGAATATTTTATGATATTAAAATGTATGCCTCACATACTGCGTGAAGTACCTATCTCAATAGAAAACACAGTGGATGTTTATTGTTTCTGTGGTAGCTTAATTTGCATACCTATGACCTGAATTATTTTGACTGAATGAAAAATTTGAATAGCTTAACTCCCAAACATGAAAAGATTAAGAAATTGCTCCTTAGATCCAGCTGGAATCTCTTCGTTATGATTTCTCTTTTTTTTTTTCACTTTCCTCATTATGTTTAAGAGTTAAAATATGTATTTATTTCATTCACATGAAAGATAACTAACTTTAAAAAAAAAAAAAACTATTGCTACTGAATAACAAACATGGTCCAGAACTATCATCTGTACCATCAGAAAAATGCCATGCCATGACACTGGAATTTATCATCTTTACACTGGGTTTTCTGGACACACATTAGACTTTGAGATTTATTTAAGATTCCTTAATTTTTATAATATATATTTTTGAAATTATATGATTACCTTTAAAAAATCTGTTAGATCAATTCCAAGAATCAATTTATTCTGGAAAGTATCCTTAATATAAGGTTACTACCACTATCATCATTATTGTTGCTATTTATTAATTTTGAGACATGGTTTTGTTGTGTAGGTTTAGCTGGTCTAGAAATCACTATGAATCCCACATGCTAGGACCACAGATTTTTACCTTTTTTGACTCTTGATACATATAATTTTTAACTACTGATAGTCATAGCTTGCTTCAAAATCAAAGAACAGAGTTTAAGTTTGTAAAGATTGACATTTTCTATCAACATTTAGTATAGAAATGCATTAAAAAATGGTTATTCACAGATGTTCCAGACACACATTTTCCAGATTGTTGTTGTACAGCAACAACAAGCTTTGGATAGTGCATCCCCCACCCTGCCCAACTCTCCTTAGCAATTGCTCAATGTGGTTTGAGTAAAAATTATTCATATAGACTCATATATTTGAATAATGGATTTTAGTTGGTGGAACTGTGTGGGAAGGATTTGGAGGTGTGGCCTTGTTGGAAAAGGAGTGTCATTGTGGGCAGGCATTGAGGTTTCAAAGAGCCCATGCCATTCCCAGTTAATGCTTTCCCTCCTGCCTATGGATGAAGATGTAAGCTCCTAGCTACTGCTTCAGTCATGCCAGCCTGCTTGTTGCCATGACGGTGTGAGACTCTACCCCTCAGAAATTGTTGGCCCCAAATAAACTCTTCTAGAAGTGACTATGGTAATGGTGTTTTATCACAACAATAGAAAAGGAGCTAATAGAAAAGTAGTCATAAAAATAAAATATTTCATCGGCTAGTATTCATTGTATAGTCACAGTTTTAACAGTCTCTGAGAAAATATTCATAATCTAGAGGTAAATTATATTAAAATATAGGCTATTAAAGTTTTAAAGGAATTTAAATATGTGTAATACAACCTGAAACTATACAACTATTATATACACACTGAGGTATTCAATGACTCTAGTATAAAATAAAATTGAGTGGGATCAGAGCCTTTAAAATGTCCCAAATAGTTTATTGTGACCATAAGAAATGTGCTATAACTTATAAATATGCTGTTTATTGACTTACTTTTAATAATGTGCAATGTTTTATTTTATGATTTCCACAGTCAGAAATTCTAATAAAAATAGCTCAGTAAAAGGATATAAATATACACACATGCACACACACACACACACACAAACACATATATGTACATCTATCTATCTACACACACACACACACACACACACACACACACACACCTCTCACCTATGTTCCTATTATCTTACTGTGTTCTTTACATTTTCTTTACTCTATTTGATCTATCCTTTTAAGTGGTCCACAAATCATCAAAAAATATAACTGATATTCATAGCACATCTATACCATCTTAAGATTTCAGTATAATAGAATTATCTCACTGTACTTTGTTTTTAGTCCATAGCAAATGTGGAAGAATGTTACATTTCTGTTACTGTGTGCACATAGCCGAGTTAAATACTGTCCCAATTGTGTGAGTAAAGCACCATTATTCTGTTGGTCCAAAAGCATGCAAGCTTGCTTGTACTGCCTTATATATATATAGCCTGACAAGTAAGATAATTTATTGGTTATTATATTGCCTAACCTTTAGGCCTAGCCATTCGGAATAAGGAGCCAAGAGACTTTTTGAAATATTTTTCCCCTTCATTTGGCAGGGAGAGGGGAAAGTCATGTTGGTTATAGTCACCAAGGAAATGGGGAAAATTAAAAATCAATTCAAAAGAACGATTTAAAAAAAAATCCAACTTGATACCCCACCTCCAGAGAGACAGCTAGAGAGAGAAAACAAAGTCAAGAAAGGTTCATGTAAATTTTTAGCCAACTTTTGTGGGGACAGAGGGGACTGGTGTTACATCAAAGGTTTAAAAACGTTGAAAACAAGACTGAAGAGAGTTTTTTTAAAACAATTTCTAGAATTGAAGTAATTCTTTCTATTGACTTCAATGTTAAGAGATTTTGTTTATAGATTTCTGGTACTACCAAAAGAAACTCTTTGTAGTTCAGCATTATAATTTTTGAAAATCTTATTCATAGGGAATAAAAGCCTTTTGTTTTCCATTGTTGAGAGCTGTTATTTTCAAGTCTTAAAAATCCGTGTTTTTTTTTTTTAATGTAGCATACTATGTCCATCAAATTGATAACATTGAGATGAGAGAGTTTATCACCTACATTACTTGTGAGAAATTATGTCCATAGTGTGAGAAAAGTAAAACGGTTACCATTTTCACAGCTTCAACGGTTTACAGAATTCTGAACTGAAGAGTAAAGTTACTCAATGACACGTTCATACCATTGAGTAAAAGTGAACTAGAAACTCTAAGTACTCATAGGCCAGTTCATAACCGTGTCACTTCAGTCTCAAGGAGCTTCTGACCTCGGAGTGCACCAGGCACACATACAATGCTCAGGCATACATGCAGGCCAAACACCCATCCACACACAGTTTAAAAACAAACACAAAAGGCTCCACTGTTTCCTTAAGAGAAACGAGAGACTGTCACTCACATCCAATTCAAGCTTTGCAAAGTCAAGTCCTGCTTCCACCCAGCAGATGGATTCCCATGCTTCGCCTTTCTCTTTCTGCTCCTTTGCACATACCATTGATCTGGGTTAGATTTCCAGAAGCCCACAGTCTGGCTATCTGAATTCCATTTTTCTCAAGCCCAACATTCCCATTTGCTCAGTGGTAGAATGAGCATGCACTGATCACTTAGACTAGAAGATCTTTGAGAGTCTAATCCCTTAGCATACCATTTACAAAGGAACACACCAGCAACTCTTCCATTAAAATCAGGGTAATATAGGCACCTTACCGATGATGTTGCTCTGACCTCTTTAAGCCTGGCAATTTTACTCCACCACTAATTGTAAGCAGCATAGAAAATAAATGATCAGCACTACCACTATAATCATCATAATCATCATTATCATTATTAAACTTTTTGGCAAATATTGCCTCATATTATGGTTATGTTCTCTTTGTTTATTTCAAATAGAAAAAGAAAAAAGAAAAAACAAAAAAACAACTGAAATCAAAACCATCTTACATTTGCTGCTGAAATCTCAGAGACTCCCCTAAAAGGAAAGGATACAGTGCGTGCTTATTTTCTTAGACTCTTACATCCAAATTCAACTGCATGTCTTAATAGATATAAAATACCAGATGATTATATATATTTGAGTATTAGGAGCAACTGTTACGAGAAAACCTAAAAGATAGGATCAGGGGCTCTAACAACGGGGACAGGGTCCTTGTTTTCATTGTCAATGTGTAACCCAACATCTAACAAATTAAAGGACTCCTGATAAGCATGTGTGCTTCCTTAGCATGTAAGCAAAACACAGACACAGACACAGACACAGATACACACACACACACACACACACACACACACATGAACATACACAGATACACACACACACATACACACACATACATGAACATACACAGACACACACACACAGGCACATACATGTTTTGTTTAGAGCTGATTATTTCTATCACAAATTCTACTTTTAGCCAAGATTTGCTTTTTTTTAAAGATTTATTTATTTTGATTTGATGTGAATGAATGTATGAGTATTTGATGTGTGTGAGTGTATGTATATGAGTATTTTGTTGCATGCACAGGCATGTGCACCACATGCAAGTCTACTGTGATGGATCCCCTGAAACTGAAGCTATAGACAGCAGAAAGCTGCCATGTGGGTGCTGGGAACTGAACCCAGGTTCTCTAGAGGTGAATCCAGAGTGCTTAACTGAGCCATTGCTCCAGCCTCGTGGTTCACTTTTTCTTCTCCTTTATTTTATTAGTTTTTGGATACTAACCTTCTAGTTTACTGGATCTTTTAAGATTTGAATACAGGTAAGGGGTTTGGATATATTTTCTGCTTTCAGTAATGAGACTGAGAAGATGAGCAGAAGGAGCTGGTGAGATTTCTGTAGTACCCTGTCTGTATAGTTTGTATAATCACCATGAATTTGGCCAGGTGGAGCTAAGCGCTATTCCAGGCAGAGAACTAATAACAAAGCCCTTTACACAGTAATTTCCTGGGTAAGGTTCAACAAAATGAAAACTCATCAGAAGCCCTGCTGGGATTCCATCAGCAAGCATTTATTTGTAGTCACACGTACACCTGCTTACACAGTAATAATACACTAGTGAGTTAAGTCAGTACGCCAATGCAAATTAGCTCTATTCTCAATCTAACACTGAAATCCACGACATATACTAACTGAACGTAGAGATTGCCACTGAATGGGTAGAATAACCTGAAAAAAAAAAAAAATGGATAGAATCAACCTCCATTTTTTCTGTTTCTCTTGCTTGGTGGATAATCTTTTGTGAAAATCCTTTCCAGCATCTACCATTGAAATGAAGAATTTGCAGCGAATGCCTTGCTCCGTTGGTGCAGTGCTAGCAAACAACACACCCGGGCTGTCTGCAAGGTGATTCGTTTCAGTGCAGGAGATCCTGTGCTGTTTAATTCAAACTTGAAATCAATTCAGCAAATATTTATTGGAAAACTAACTGTATGGACAAATTTAGACTAAGTCAACGTGGTGTTGAAGGGTAGAGGATGTGCAGGAATACCACCTGCTCTGAGAGGTTTCTGATGCAGTAATAAGGGAGATCAATGCTTATACCACTCCATGGCAAAAAAACAAAAACAAAACAAAACAAATAAACAAACCCTGGGGAAGCCATCTGAGAGCAACAGAACCTTCTAGTGCAGGACAATAACTCAACATGAGTTGTGATTAGTGTATAAGTATTAGTAAGAGGGGGGGGCAGAGACAGAGACAGAGAGATAGACAGAACAACGGAGAGATAGACCAACAGAGAGAGAGAGACAGACAGGCAGAGAGTCAGAGACACAGAGAGAAACAGAGAGACAGACACAGAGAGAGAGAGAGAGACAGAGAGAGAGAGAGAGAGAGACAGACAGACAGACAGACAGACAGACAGACAAATAGTCTTAACTGTCTGGACTTAAATACCTTGAGATGAGACGGGAAGGAAGCGGGTAGCTTTTTAGCATGACTATCCAGCAGAAGTGAAGAAGGAAGGTGAGACGGTGAACAGGTTGCCTGTTAAATTCAGTTTGCAGGAGTAGCGCACCCTTCTTACATAATAAGGAAAAGAATATCAGGAAGCAGAAGCATTTGTGGGAATGTGGGGACATGTGGCAGTTGAGCTGGCCTGGAGCAAGAGCGAGTTTGAACCCAAAACCCTGCAAATCTCCTCCTCAAACCGGGAGGACCTGGGCTGCTCTCTCCCTTCTCCGAGGACAGAATGCAGTCCATTGTCAGATTATAGGTTTAACCTCCTCTCTCCTGATAAGAACCTGCCCTGAAAGTTCTAGGAATTCCCCTTTATGCAAATGAAGCATCCCCACCCTAGCCAATTATGTACATCCACTTTGAAATTCCTACCCACCTCCCAAATCTATATAGTCCTTGTTCATCCTGAAAACAGTTGAGTTGTCTAGCTGAAGTTGATCCCAGAAGTCAATCAATCCTTCAGAATTCATTCTCCTAAACGATAGGTTATTTCTCTGCTGGTAAAATAAACCAATTCAAGCCAGATTAGATTATATTAAAGGCGGGTTTATTGGGAAACTACTGTCGGGTACCTTCACTGGCCCCAAGGACCTAGTCCAGAGAAGTCACCATGGGGAGACAGGGTGGGGGGAAGTGCAAGAGAGAAAGAGTGTGGCTGCAGAGAGAAAGGGTGTGGCTGCAGAGAGAAAGGGTGTGGCTGCAGAGAGAAAAGGGTGTGGCTGCAGAGAGAAAGGGTGTGGCTGCAGAGAGAAAAGGGTGTGGCTGCAGAGAGAAAGGGTGTGGCTGCAGAGAGAAAGGGTGTGGCTGCAGAGAGAAAAAGGTGTGGCTGCAGAGAGAAAAGGTTGTGGCTGCAGAGAGAAAAGAGTGTGGCTACAGAGAGAAAGGGTGTGGCTGCAGAGAGAAAAGGGTGTGGCTGCAGAGAGAAAGGGTGTGGCTGCAGAGAGAAAAGGGAAGGAGAAGA
This sequence comes from Mus pahari, assembly GCF_900095145.1. Taxonomy (NCBI): domain Eukaryota; kingdom Metazoa; phylum Chordata; class Mammalia; order Rodentia; family Muridae; genus Mus; species Mus pahari. Next base: position 65,525,571 of record NC_034601.1, read on the forward strand.
GACAAAGAGAGACCAAAATGCGCAGACTATATGGGAAAAGCCTCTGGGGAAGGGCAGCTCAGCCCTGGGATGGAAAGTTCAGGGTTGCGGACAGGGTATGCCAGGTAGGGACTGGGGGATGCTGGGAGAACCTGGAGGCCAGGTCTGCTTTGGTATGTAAAATATATGCAGCTGAGTCCCTAGTACTGGGGTCCAACCAAATACTAATTATTTTTAAGGTGGGATCTCGATGTGTAGCGGCGTAAAGTACATTTTTTTCTTTTTTCTTTTCCTTTTTTTTTTTTTTTTTTCCCTTGGCAAGTGGTCTCGAACTGAGTTAGATTCCTACTCCTTTGGAACACATTAGATAGTCCAGGCTGCTTTCGAGTCTAAGATGGCCCTCCTCCTTTGGCCTACCATGTCTTGGGATTATCATGTATACCACTATTACCTGTCTTATTCAATAGTATATTTTATAAAGAACAATGACAGTTGAAAAGTTCATTGTACATGGAATAGATTCTCCCCCCTGACTGAGGGTCACTTCTTCTCCTTTTCCTCTTCCTCCTTCTCCCCCCTCCTTTTTCTTCCCTCCTCTCCTTTTTCCTCTCCCTCTATGCATCTTTTCTTTCTTTCATAAACGAGTGGTATGGTCAGCTTTAATTTTTCTTAAGAATAGAGATTAAAGGTAGCTTTATTAAAATTCATTTCTAAACCATTTCTATGTTTGTTTGTTTGTTTTTTTTAATTTTGGAAAATTTTTCTATAAAGAAGACTCAGATACATTTCATGTGAACTTCTTCAATATGGGAAGTTAATCACCTCATCTCATAATTTTCTTGTGCTATAATGATAGTTTTATTTTGGTTTCCTGGACTGTATTATTTAAAAAATCATACTGTTGGCAGTGTGGGAGTCAGAACAAAAGGCTTAGTGAGTAAAGAGCTTCTGGCCTTTCGTCTGATGAACTGAATCTTATCCCTAAGAATCCATGGGAGAGGAAGAGAGACTGGACTCCTACATATCTAACTAATGGCATATGTGCCCCTACACACACACATACACACACACACACACACACACACACACACTAAATGAATGGATGAATGAATGAATGAATGAATGAAATAAAAATTAGATGACCATACAAAGAGATTTCAACCACAGTGTCAACAGGGATGGGTCAGCAGCAGGCTTAGTGAAAGACATGCGCTTCCTGTCCCTCAGCCTCCGGTGTAGGCATCTGATTCTGATCAGTTCATAGAAGCATTTCTCTGATCTCTGCTTTCATTACATTATGATATGCTTTCTAGGTCTCTGGGCCTGGGCCTACATTTCTCTCTTCTCCTTGTGACCTATATTGGATGAAAGTCCATCCCAGTGCTGGAACTTTATTTAATTCAATATGTGCCAATTCTGTTTCCAAACATGGTTATGCTTCCATATGAAGGCTTAAGATGTCAGAGTATCTTCTTAAGGGAGTGGGGGTAAACACAATTTAACCCATAAGAGTTGATTATGGTTTTAAAAAGCACACATAAGATAATTAATATACAAATATACCTTAGTTTTTAAAGCTGCTTTCATACAATATACTTGGATCATATTTCTTTTCCTATCCCCAACTCCTCCCAAGTGCTCGCTATAGCCCTACCCAACTCCATGTTTTTTCTTTCTTCTGCTCAACAACAACAACCAAAAAAATTGCGAAAAAAATTAAAAAGCAAGTTATTTTTTAAATCATACAATATACATGGTAACATTATCCTCATAAGATTTCTGAAAAGATGAAACTTACGAGCTTGTGAGAACATTTGGCATGATTCCAAGTTAAATATATAGTGGTTCACACGTCTAATTCAGGGGCCTGTCTCCAGAAAGACCGTTAAATTCTTACTCTATATTTCACTGAAGTATTGGTGAATTGCATATTTCACCAAAGTAAAGAAAAAAAAAATACAAAACATAAAAGTAGCTAAAGAAGGATGCAACTCAAAAGGCATAGGTGGTTGTTCCAGAACTCTCTTTAACCTAGCACACTCTGCTGGAGAACTATTGGACAGATCATTGCATACTCTGTTTCTCTCAAATCTATTTTCCTACCTGATAACAACCCAGACTATATTCACCGCATACAACATGGTGAATTTTCGCTCAGGGCTGTATTAGCTGTTTGGAATGGCTAATCTCTTTCCCTTTTCTAATTTCCCTCTCAGGATTAGATGGTTGGGTTATTAGGGTCACCTGGCCCTTTGGGGCTAACTGACGCTAATACACAGACATCATCTGGTTTATTTGTTCCAGTCAAAAAAGGTAAATTCCCAAGCCTGAGTTGAGATATTCTATTTTTCCAGGATTGTCTAGATGATTGCCTCCTCATGTCTCTCCCTAATTTGCTCTGTGTGGATACAATCATATGAACAAACACACAAGAATCCGGAGGCTTCTGATTATAGCTGTAGGTAAATTGAGCATCCAAGGGATGGCATGCAGAACTTGGGGAATTTATAATCCTTCTCAGTCTGTCATTAATGAAAAGGACCCAAGAGACAGATTGGGAGTGACCCAGGGTTAAGGGGTTGGAGGTTAAGCCTTTTAGCCATGAGTCTCAGGTTTGAATCTGATCTAAGCTCGTAATAAACAAGAGCTACTGCTATTTGATATGAGTTTGGTGAGCCATGTGAAATGAATGAGCGATCTCGAGTTTGTTTTGGTGGGCAGGTGTCCTCATATAACCAGAGCTAATAGCCTCAGCTGAAGAGCCCAACAGCCTACAGAACGGGAAAGATGTGACTCCTTAAATGTTCCTTCCCTTGTCCTGCTAGGATTGCTGTTCAGAAACAGAAAAGCCCAAAGGTTTCAAATTCCACAAGCCCAGCTTACAGGAAAGCCATGCGAATAATCCTGATCTGAGAAGGCTTTAGTAAAACCCACGGTAAGGGTCAAACAACAATCAGGTGGTAGGCTTAAGATTTAATATCCTCTCTCTCTCTCTCTCTCTCTCTCTCTCTCTCTCTCTCTCTCCCTCCCCCCCCAATCCCCAGCACATACACCCTTTACAGTGTACCTGTCATGAATCTATGTTTGAGAAAGAAATACCTAAATGTGGTTGTTCTGCAAAGAGATGTACAACTCCTTGACCGTCAAATTTGGCACTCTTGAGGCAGAAGAATTAAAGGCTGGGTAAATGAAAAATGAAAGGGAGAGTGCTCGTCACTAAAACAGAAGGAGTCAGCTGTGATTGTTAGCATTGATTTTTAAAAGAAGACCCATAAAGCCTGAATGTTGTGCTAAACAGAGGCAAGCAGAAAAACATTCAGTACTCAACTGAGGAAGGCTTTTCTCTGTAATTATTTCTTGACTTAAAGAACATTTTCATACAAATATATTTGGATTATGTTTTCCCCCTCTTCCAATTCCTTCTAGATCTGTCCCAAATCTCTCCCCATCAAACTCTGTGTTCTCTCTGACTCAAGACCCCTCCCTCCAAAACCAAAACAAGAAACAACCACCCACAAAACAAGACAAAAATGAAAATAATTAAAACAGACAAGTAAAAGACCAATGAGACAAATGGTGGTAAAGCAAAGCAAAACAAGTAAGTCCACAAGAACACCACTGAGTTCAGTTTGTGTTGGACAATGACTTCTGAGCATCGGGCTGGGCCTGGAGCATACCACTCCATTGGAGAAAACGAGTTTTCCCTGTCTCATAGTGAGAAGGCAAGGCTGCTTCCATGGTAGGCTTCAAACTGGCAGTTAAGGAGACTAGGCCTAAATCTCTGTTTCCAAGAGCTGAGCAAGTCCAGGCCTCAGAAGCTGCCCTGCCACCTGGCCTGAGGCAAGGACAATGGGTCAGCAGCAGTTTCCAGACTTCCTCAGCAAGTTTCCCATCCGCACAGCCCAGTCATGGAATGTCTGTGGAGATAGACCCAACAGGCCACCTACTGGGGAATTCCCTAATGTGCTTTAAATCAGGCCCGACAGCTCACTTGGTTGTCTCACTCTATCTTGGTTATGGGAGACCCCAGCATAATAAAAACACTCTTGTGTTTACATACTATTTGAGTCCTGGGTATCATTCTTTGGCAAATCATGGACCCTTAAAATCAACTCTCAATTGTTCAGAGCTCCTTGGTTAGTTAGGGCTTACATGAAAGCAAAAGGACCTCATTTCAGATCTCAAAAAAATCCACAAAAATGGTGGATCTGGCCTACCCAGTGAGGTGTGTGAGCCTGACCTCAGTCACTTGCTGCTTGGCAGCCAAACCAGAGCCCAGCGGATCCCCCCAGACTTCGCTCAGTATACAGACTGGCACTCAAGTACTCAAGTAAAGATGAGAATAAGAGCAGGGAATTTGAGTCAAGATTGAGAAGGCTAGGGTTACTTCATGACAGGCTTCAACTTGGCAGTTAAGGAAACTAGGCCTAAGAACTAGGCAAGCCCGGGCAAGTCAATTACTAGAAAACAAAACAAAACTAAACACCCCAGAGCTATTGAAATGTTTTTAATTATTTGTGGGGTTTTTTTTTTTTTTTTGAGATTATAATATCACACTCTTTTCCCTTCCCTTTCCTCCCTCCAAATCCTCCCATATACCTTTTCTTGCTCTCTTTCAAACTTATAATCTCTTTCTCATTCATTACTTGTATACATAAATACACACACACACACACACACACACACACACACATTTCCAAGTATATAGAAACCTGCTTACCGGGTATAATAGAATTTGTACGACCATTTGGTACTGTGTAAACACTTTGTGTGCTCCACTCCCAGGGAAGACTATTTCTCCTGCTGTTAGCATCCCTTAGTTGCCTATAGTTCTTTGTGTAGGATTGAGGCTTCTTGAGTTTCTCCATCCATGTTATCATGTCTATTGTTGTTGTCCTTGTTCATGTATAGGCAGTCCTGCTGCTGACACTTGAGGACATAACTTCTGACACTCACAGCGAACTCCCTGGTCCTTTGTCGTTTACAATCCATTGGTCCAGTGTTCTGCAATGATCCCTGGGGGGTGAGGAAAGAAGTTATTCTGTAGATGTGTATCTGTTGGGAGTGGGTTTCACAATCTGCATTTTGATTAGTTGTGATTTCCTGCAATGCTCTTTTTTATCTATTACAAAGAAAAGTTTCCTTGGTGAAAAATGAGGACTACACTTACCTGTAAGTATCAGGACATATATTTACAGTGTAGTTAGGGATTGTGCTGGTTTAGTAAATTGATGGCTTTGGGTTACCATATACGGTCGATGACTTCACTATTCCTGCGTAGTTGGCTTGATTTCCAGGAGCAGGCATGATTTCCTACCCCTTGAGGGCATCATAAATCCAAGGGGGTCTTAGAGAGCTGTTAGATATGAACTACTGCAGAACTGCTCGTTTCATTGTTGGGGTTCAGAGGTATCCAAGCTGAGTAGGACTATGGGTTGCTTTTCTCCTTAGGATGCTTGAATGGTACATTCTGGTACCAAGAAAGTTAGTCCTTAGGGAAAAGGCATTAAGGTGAGTTCCTGCTCAGGGGCTTCTGGACCCTGTGTCTGATCTGTTCGGTATCTTCTTTAATATGGACTTGCCTTCCATCTCTGGATTGAGGCAAGGGCAGTAGCAACAGCCTTCAATATTTTGGGACTCTCAAGATTTGACGCTATTTTCAGAGACTCAGATACACCGGGTGTTGGGTATCCAAATCTGAAAAACTTGTTCTTAAACCGATTCACAGAGCTATTCAATATTGCTAACATTGGCCATCAAACTCAGCTCAGCTGGCCTCAACACACGTTTATCTCCTGAAACATAGAGAGAACTCCTTCTAGTGAAATCACATTTCTGCTGGACATGCACTTTGTTGGCAAACAGTATGATTTAAGGCATTACTGAAAACTGTAGCACGACCCGCATTTACATTGTAATTGGAAGTGAAAAGGGGAAATGGATTTTCCTATAGACAAAGTTAATCAGAAATAATTTTGCTTCAATATTTGCGATTAGAAAGTTTTTTTTAAAAATCTCATTTTCATTAAGCAAGTTCAGGGGAGCAAAAGTGCTATTTAACTGGATTAAAAAACTGAAGTAGAAATGAACAGGGGGTTTCATTCCAGGCACCTTTGGCACCATTTTGGTTAATACAGATATATAGAGCAGTGGTTCTCAGCCTTGCTGTGTTTATAAGTTTTTCTCTTCTCTTTCTCCCCCACCCATCACCTCCTTTTTCTTTCTAAACAGGGTTTCTCTGTATACCCCAGGCTGTACTGAAACTGACTCTTTTCACACCTAGCTGGTCTTAAACCCACAGAGATTTGCCAGTCACTGCCTCCCTAGTGCTAGGATTAGCGGCATATGCTAGGTTCTCAAGCTTCCCTTTAACGCAGTTCCTCATGTTGTGGTGACCTCCAACCATAAAATTATTTTCACTGAAATCTCATAGCTATAATTTTGTTACTATTGTGAGCTGTACTGTAAGTATTTCATATGCAAGACATCTGATATGCAACTCCTGTGGAAGGCCTGTTTAGCCCCCATAGGGACTGTGAGCCGCAGGTTCATAAGCACCAGTCTAGAGCCAAGAGCTTGACTATGAATGCCCTGAAACTTTTAATTCCTTTATCCCTAGAGAAAAAGGTGATGTTATTAACGAGCCAAGGCTTCCTCCTCTCAGAGCTAAATTCTTTCTATATCTGTAGAATGTAAATGTATTTGATTCTTAGCATCTCTTATGGAGATAACATCTATTACAGAGATACAGTTTAAGTAAACTTGCTATACTACCATGTAACATCACCTTTAGTTTCTCTCCTGTAAAACAGCATTGCGAAAATAACTTATTTATCCATCCATTACAGAAAGCATTTCCATTAAATCCTTAGTTTTAGACAAGAAAATGGATTAGTAAAAGTCCCTTTGGACACGATATTGATGCCGTTCCATGAACCATTTAAGAAGTACTTTAAATTCAATCGCTTTCTGTTCCTTGAGCACATATTTGAAAAAAGAAATAATTATTTTGGGCCTTGTGGACATAACATTAGTTTTAAGTAAATAAAATTGCATTTTAAAGGCTTTCTTTAATGGAAAAAATGCATATGTTAGCTTCCATTGAATTGTCCTTTTAGCAATGAAGGTAATTAAGGGTTATGCTATACAAAGGGTTTCCAAACAATAGTCTCCAAGGACTCATATCAGCAACCGCACTTTCAGTTGCCAATTAGATAACGAGTATATCATGTGAATTCACTTACACATGTCCTGAACTGCAACCTAATCTCTTTGTAAATACGGTGACCTGAAGGCACTTCTGTAGGGTAAATTTGGTTTCAATTGCATTTGACCTGTTTGAATCATGATTTGACTTCTCCCATAGGCTGGCACCTGTATCATAATGAACTGTGTGTTAGTGTAATATTCTAGCATTTGTGTTTAACAATTAAGAGTCTAGACAGGCTGAATATAGAAAAATCCCCATGCCTGTCTACTGACCTCTTTTCTCTACACGTGCCCCATGGTGCAGGTATACTCACACAAATGCAGTTGTAAGCCGTTAAACAGTGCATTCATCTCATGTTAAGCTGATAGAAGCTACATTTGTCATAGGGAGTGATGTGAGCTGGTTTATTGTTTACTATATGTGTTCTGTTCTTTGTGTTCTCTGTACCTGAAAACCTGGTTGCCACAGAAGAAATGGACGCAAATGTTTGGTCAAGAAAAAAGTTACTGTTTCTGCAGAAACACGGATAATTTATCTGATAATGTCGGTCTTTAGATGAGTTCCAAAATATTGTTCTATGAAAGTATTTATCTTTCCAATAAGACTGTATGATATATTTAACCAAGACTGGTCAACATCATCATCATAGTCAATAATAATAATAATAATAATAATACATGTATAAAATATACATTTTTTGCTGGGCGTGGTGGTGAATGCCTTTAATCTCAGCACTTGGGAGGCAGACGCAGGCGGATTTCTGAGTTTGAGGCCAGCCTGGTCTACAAAGTGAGTTCCAGGACAGCCAGGGCTATACAGAGAAACCCTGTCTCAAAAAACAAAAAACAAAAAACAAAAAAAACAAAAAAACAATAAACAAACAAACAAAAAAGCAAAAAAACAAAAAAATAAAATATACATTTTTATAAAGGTTGCCCAGCAGAAGGGCATTCAGTCTAGAAGTTCAGCCATTAAAACACCAACTTCTGATAATCAACTTCTTGAAGAAATCTCATTTCTATCACTAATAGCACTGATAATAGTATAGTTTGATCACGGCCTTTAAAAATATCGATCAAATCTCTGGACCTTCTGATTAGGCTTGTTCATTTTATGGACAATGTACATCATATAACTTACTACTTCATTTCAGATTTTTACTTTAAGCCAACAAGAAAGATGCTATATACTTAAAACAATACAAAGGAGCATAAATAAATTAATTAAAAAATTAATTTAGTAAATATATTTCAAGGAATGTTGTACTCATAGTTAAAAATTTTAATACATTTGAAAAGTATATCAACTCACAATTGCTATAACACGTATATTGCACAGCAAATATTACAATATAATTTTAGGTGTGAAGTTAAAATTATTAAAAAAGAGGGAATACAGGAAATGACATTTGTTTTATGAATATATATCCATTCATAATTTGAAATTTATATTCAATTTTAGACATATGATTTAAAACGTTCAAGAATAGCTACACAAATTTAGTTAAACCGTATCATCAATCCATCCTTATTATTAAGAAAACTGAAAGTATTGATAAAATATTTCTCAAACTATCATGTCATTTTAGTTTTCAATTAAAGTTGAATATATTAATATCTAAAGCTATAGTCAGAATTTTGTAGATTAAGATGAAAATGAAGTATAGGTAGCACAAAATTTTTATTATTTAATAAAACAAACTTTAACCTTGATTATCACATATCAAGCATAAAGGGTATTATGTACATTTCTCCATGTTTGTTGCCCAGTATCAGTTTTCCTTATTACTTCATGATATATACTGCAAAAATTCCTTTCAGCAAATGTTTTCTAATGTTCTTGTTTCCAAAATGTTTAACTGCTGTTAGAATTATCTGTAGACTTTGCCAATTAATGCAATAGAGAGTACATTATTGCACTTGAAAACTGACTTTTCTGGAGACAGTTTCATTATTGTATTGTAGTTCATTGCTCAACATGATTTCGTGTGTGTGTGTGTGTGTGTGTGTGTGTGTGTGTGTTTAACCTATTTATTGCCCCTTAGGTATTAAATGAATGGCCCATTTAGTTTACTTATTAGTTCTTAGAAATCTCTTTCCTGAGCAGAAAACCAATGGCTTGTGCTGTTAGATGAAGAATTGACAAATGGGACCTCATAAAATTGCAAAACTTCTGTAAGGCAAAGGACACTGCCCAAAAGGCAACCAACAGATATGGAAAAGATCTTTACCAATCCTACATCTAGTAGAAGGCTAAAATCTAATATATAAAAAGAAATCAAGAAATTAGACTCCAGAGAAACAAATAACCATATTAAAAATGGGGTACAGAGCTAAACAAAGAATTCTCAACTGAGGAATACAGAAAGGCTGAGAAGCACCTAAAAAAAAAAAAAAAAAAAGTTCAGTATCCTTAGTCATCAGGGAAATGCAAATCAAAACAACCCTGAGATTCTACCTCACACCAGTCAGTCATAATGCCTAAAATCAAAAACTTAGGTGACAGCAGATACTGGTGAGGATGTGGAGAAAGAGGAACACTCCTCCATTGCTGGTGGGATTGCAAGCTGGTATAACCATTCTGGAAATCAGGTTGGCTGATTTCAGAAAATTGAACATTATACTACCTGAGGACCCAGCAATACCACTCCTGGGCATATACCCAAAAGATGTTCCAACTTGCAATAAGGACACATGCTCCACTATGTTCATAGCAGCCTTATTTATAATAGCCAGAAGCTGGAAAGAACACAGATGTCCCTCAATGGAGGAATGGATACAGAAAATGTGGTACATTTATACAATGGAGTACTACTCAGCTATTAAAAACAATGAATTTATGAAATTCTTAGACAAATGGATGGGTCTGGAGGATATCATCCTGAGTGAGATAACCCAATCACAAAAGAACTCACTTGATATGCACTCACTGATAAGTGGGTATTAGCTCAGAAGCTTGGAATACCCAAGATACAATTCACAAACCACATGAAACTCAGGAAGAAGGAAGACCAAAGTGTGGATACTTTGTTCCTTCTTAGAATAGGCAACAAAACACCCATGGAAGGAGTTACAGAGACAAAGTGTGGAGCAAAGACTGAAAGAATGACTATACAGAGACTGCCCCACCTGGGGATCCATCCCATATACAATCACCAAACCTAGACACTATTGTGGATGCCAACAAGTGCTTGCTGACAAGAGCCTGAAATAGTTGCCTCCTGAGAGACCTTGCCAGTGTCTGACAAATACAGAAGTGGATGCTCACAGTCATCCATTAGACTGAGCAAAGGGTCCCCAAGTGAAGGAGCTAGAGAAAGGACCCAAGGAGTTGAATGAGTTTGCAGCCTCGTAGGATGAACAACAATATGAACTAAGCAGTACTCCCAGAGCTCCCAGGGACTAAACCACGAACCAAAGAGTACACATGGTGGGACTCATGGCTTGAGCTGCATATGTAGCAGAGGATGACCTAGTTGGTTATCAATAGGAGGAGAGGCCCTTGGTCCTGTGAAGGTTCTATGCTCCAGTGTAGGGGAATGTCAGGGCCAGGAAGCAGGAGTGGGTGGGTTGGTGAGCAGTGGGAGGGGGAAGGGAATTGGAGGAGGGGATTTTACAGAGGGGAAACCAGGAAAAGGGATAACATTTGAAATGTAAATAAAGAAAATATCTAATAAAAAAAGAAATCTCTCTTCTCTGTGTCTCTCTCTCTCTTGTCTCAACGTGTTTTGTATATGTGTGTGTGTGTGTGTGTGTGTGTGTGTGTGTGTGTGTCTGTGTAAAGGATTATAATCCCTTGGAAATTATATATGACTCAAAAGGTTTTCCATTCTTTTTACTTTTTATTTTCTATATAATATGAACCAAAGCAATTAAGGAAGTAGAAAAATGTAAGATGACTTCTTAACCCGTGTTGGCAGTTACTCACAGATTTTTATTAAGAAATGTCATCACAAGTTTCTAAGTTTTATCAGCTAAGTTTGAGGCAGGAAAAATGGGTTTGAAAAAAGATTTTTAAATTTTGGTTATTTTGTGTGTATGTAGCAAAAGCATCAACTTTATGCTTTGTGATACTTGGGAATTTGCTTTCTGATGATGTGAACTGAACATTCTGACATAATGCACAAAAGAACTTCCATCCGGTTATGTTTAAAGAAAAACATTGACACATTTAAAATATATCTCATTGTTTTGTTGTTAAATATAGAGCCAGGAAGTGTATTGTACTATTAATAAGTCTACTTAATAGATGTTTTACATATGAAGCTACTCCAGGAGCTCAGGGTGAATGGGGAGAGGATGTTGAAACAATACTAAATCTGAAAAATAATAACATAATTATAGTAATGGTCAAATGTGAAAAGGTATTAAGTTGAGGGTAATATCTTTGTATTTAATGGTAACAAATAATTTCAAAAGCACTTCTTAAAGCGAAATTGGCAAATAAAGACTCCAGGTATTTACTTGGCTGACTGTGTTATTTCATCCCAATTCTTTGATAAGTTGTTTCTGTTGTAGTATCTGTAGCAAGGATGATGGGCTTAAATTGAGTTGAATTTTTCCTAAGAAATATCCAAGATAGGTGGTGTAGGGACAGAAGACAAATTTGGTTTTGGACATAAGATATAATGGAGACTAGAAATCAGTTGAATTATCTATTGAGAAGACATATATGTAGAAATGTAGCCCAGGAGAGAAACTGGCTATAAAAAAGGGATTTCTAATGTGATTTACTTGAAGTCGTCATTCAACCCATGCAAGAACTCAAAACCAGGAGATGAAAGTCAAAGAAGTTTCCTTAAACAGGTTGAGAAGTAGATATTGAAATTTTACTTATTTCTTACTTTTAGTGTAGAATAAGTTCTTCAGTATAAAAGAAACTCAGGAATGTCTGGAAAAAGCCAATGTCACGGAACAAAAAGAAGAGATGGAGACAAAAGGATTCTATGGGAAAACACGAGTTAAGATGAATATGAAGTAAAGGATTCACACTGAAGCACACAGGGAAAACATAGAGGCATTACAAGAGTACAGGAGAACAGAGGACCGGGAGAACTATCTTCTTTGGCAGAATTCACTGGAGGAAATGATGAAGTGATGGTCATAGCAGTTTTTTAAAAAACTCTTATTCTTTGGGAATTTCATGCATGTATACAATGCTTTTGGATCATATTCCTGCCCCTCAAATTTCTCCCTGAACCCCCCTTCCTCCAAGTCTCCGTCCTAACCCCATGCCCTCTTATTTTCTGATAAGCCACCTAGTTTAAAAATCAGTGCCAGTGTTTTGTCAGTCTACCAGGGCCAACCCCTCCAGGCCCCCATATGAAACCAAATCTCTTTGTTTTAGAAGCAAGCATCACTCATTGCTCCTCAGCTGAGTATGGGGCTTTGGGAGCTCTTCCTCTGTTTAGGCTTAAATATGGTCCCATACCTTTGGAAGAGCTAGACAGTTAGGAGACGTGCTTAGCTACTGCCTAAGTATACTCATGCTAAATGCAAAATGAGAATGCATAAAACACAGAGAAACCCATTGAAATGGTCATTTGGGGAAAAATAATCTGTAGAGCTTCGTGACATTTTCCAGAAAAAAAAAAAAAAAACCTTCACAAATGAAAATACATAGCTATAGAAGCCAGAGGGAATGGGCTGTTAAGCTGTCTATATAATGGCACTGCCACTATATAATGGCACCGCCAGCATACTCATGGTTGAAAATTAATGTTGTGGGCTACCTGTATGACCAGACTTAGTCTCAGAGAAAGTATTGGTCATGACATGAGATTTGGGAAATCATCTGTGATTAGGATCTTCAAATAAGGGCAAGTTGATAGGGTTTATCATTAACACAGGAGAGTTTGGGTTTCTGACAAAGATGAACAACGAAGTTTTTTTTTTTCATTTAGTTTTGTTCATTCTCAAAACTGTGAAAATATTGCTAAAGAACTACAACTGAGACCCAATCTACGACATATCAAGGCAACAGAAAGGGCAGAGGCCACTGAAACTGGAGATCTGTGTGATGCAGAGGTGAAAGAGAAGTATCAAGAAAGAAGAGCATTAATTGATTACTAAGAAACCCTTTACACAATGGAGTTACATTGCTGACTCCACTGGAGCCCGTCGGTGGCACTGGAGGACCAAACACAGTCCCCAGAGTCATCCCTCCCCATCTCTCAGGTTAGAGCCCATTTCTGTCTGCATCAGCAGAACTCTACAAGCTTATCTATCCTCAGCACGAGGTCAGCTGGAGAAGGATGTGCCATACCTGAATTGTTTCTTTGTTTCCGCTTTTATTGAGTTTTGTGCTATGGGGACTACCCCTCCCCCCCTCTAAAACCAGACTGAAATTAAAGGAAATATTTTTAACGTTTGTTTAGGGAAAAAAAATCACATGATATAATCTACAAATTAAAAGCTTCTACACAGGAATGGTCCCAGAAAGCGAATCTACAGACCACAGCCAGCATATCATTTTAGAGCAGTATTCATAAATGTCAATGAACACGAAACAATTCAGAGGTGAATCTGACATGAAAGTATGTCATGAAGTTTTCAAGTCGATGAAGAACACCTTCAGAAAAGATAAAATGCCCAGGAATATTTTGGAACAGTGGAAATATTCAGCCATAAATTTGGAGAGAAAAGTAATGTTAACTTCAAAAAGCTAAACTATGCAAATAAATTATCAGAAGATACCATAGCTTTTAGCAAAGAACAAACAAAGTCACAGAAGCGACAGACAGTTCAAGAAAATAAAGTGAAAAAAAAAAAAAAAAGAAAAAAAAAGGACTAAGGAACTAGTGTAGGGGAATGCAAGGGCAGTGAGGTGGGAGTGGGTGGGTGGGGTTATACCCTCATAGAAGCAGGGGGAGTTCGGAGGGAATAGGGGGTTTCTGGAAGGAAAGCCAGGAAAGGGGAAAACATTTGAAATGTAAATAAATAAAATATCCAATTAAAAAAGAAAGGAAAAAATTTGCACTAAGGGACTGTGTTGGCTGGTTTTGTGTCAACTTGATATAAGCTAGTCATCAGCGAGGAGGGAGCCTCGATTGTGAAAACAAATCCTCCATAAGATCATGCATGCTAGGTTATTTTCTTAATTGGTGATCGTTGCGGGAAGGCTCCGCCCATTGTATGTGAAGCCACTCCTGGGCTGGTGGTCCTGGGGGCTAGAAGAAAGCTGGCTGAGCAACCTATGAGAAGCAAGCCAGCGAGCAGTAGCCCTCCATGCCCTCTGTATCAGTTCCTGCCTCCAAGATTCTGCCCTTCATGAGCCCTGTCGTAACTTCCTCCAGCGATGAAGATTCGTGAGGAAGCCTTTTCTCCCCAAATTGCTTGGCCTTGATTTTTTTTTTTTTTCAGTCTCAGCCATAGACTTCAACTAAGACAGCAATTAAACAATAAGTTCAAGAACTGGGATATGATACCTCAGTCTGAATAACGTGAATTCTAAGAGGACAGACCCAGGACAGAACAGGAAGAGACTTTGGAACAAGCCATTTGAGAAGTTCTCACAGTTTCATTCTGAGACTCCCACTTGCACGTAGGTTGATCACTGAGTAAAAATGGTGGGGAGAAGAAACTGAATCCTCCCGAATTGTCTTTGCATCTTTACGTGTGTATTGAAGCACACGAGAGAGAAAAGGAAATTACAGAGGAGAGAAGCAGAGGGAACACCACGCTGATGCCAGAGAGAAGTCCCAAGGCAAAAGCCCCACTTTCTAATCACCTAAGCTGGGGGAATGGTGAACTCTGGAGAAATTCACAAAGAATTAACCTTAATCGTTCACCAAATGCACAGAGATACTGAGCGAAACTCTATCAACTTGGCTTATTCTTGAGTTTGACTTGGAAACAATGCAACTATTTAAACAATACAATTAATCTTAGAGAATAGAAAATGTTGGCTGGGAAAGTAAAAGTACAATTTACTGCATTCGTGAGTTGTAAATATTCTTGTATGAGATAAACTGTTCCAAAAACTGATTAATGTCATAATGAAATCTAAAACTCAAGGGCATGGGGTTAGTTTATACCTATGATTGAAAGGGTATAAAGGCTGTTACAGAGAGCAACACAAGAGATAATACATAGCAGGTACAAAGTAAAGGTAAAACATAATCAAAATTCATAGAGATTGGAGGTAAATATTTTAAATATGTTTATAAATACAGGGCATATAAAACTAAAAGGACATAATTTATAACAACCACGGAGATTGATTTATTAGCATACCTCCCATATTTTGTTTCTTTTAGACTTTGTTTACTTTATGTGTTTGTGTGCTTTATTTGCATGTATGCCTATATGACAGAAGAGAGTATCTGATGGAAGAGAACATCAGACCCCATTATAGATAGTTGTGAGCCACTATGCAGGTACTGAGAATTGAACTCAGGAGCTCTCTCTCTCTCTTGACAAAACTATAACTGTTTTGAGTGCAAAAAAGCCTGAGATGAAGATGTTATTGGAAACCCGAGTGGGTACCACTATTTCAATTGAGAAGAAACTCAGATGAATGGCAGAGTGAAATGATACCTGTGCACCTGGGCAGAAATGCCGCTGGCGGTTTAGGTGGATGGTTGCGCCTGGGATGACAGTCCGGGACCAATCAACACGCGGAAGATGCTGCGAGCGGTTCATCTTTTGGTCCCTAATGAAAAGATTGAAAAAGTAGAATTCACTTTGCTGATGGATAGCTCTAATATAGGAAGGGGAAAAGTGAATTGCGTGGCCGAATTGAATGACCAGGAAATAGCAAGCTGAAAATCTGCACTGAATTGCAGAAGCACCTGAGGTAAGAGGCGCACTGCGGGGAAAACATTTTAGCACACACTCTTTCGCAGGAGTCTACCCCATGATTCAAAAGACCATATGTTAGTTATCTTCCAAAGGAAAGTACACACGGAAAGAGAAGTTTTCGGCATTTATTACAAAACCACAATACAGTTAAGAAAGTCTAGATGTCTCTCTGTGTAGAGCATCGTGTGATTTTTTTTCCTAATATTTGAACATTTAAGGTAGAGAAACAAACACGACCATTCTGAAAGATAGCTGGATCATATTAAGTAATAAATTGAATAATGTCTAATTCCTTCTAAAACCTTGTTTACATTTTTACCAGATTAATGAAAATTTCAAAATAAAGTAAGAGAACATTGTTTTTCTTGACATGGTTAATGTTTATAAAATTGAGGAAAATTGATAGAGCATGCTTAAAACTACATAAATAGCAATTGTTGTGACCTAATGTGTCTTGTCAGGGTCCGTTTTGTTTGTTTATTGCTTTGTTTTGCTCTGTTACCTGTGGTATGGTCTCTTGGAGCCCACTCTGGTCCGGGACTCACTAAGTAGTAGAGGATGTCTTTGAACTAGTAATCTACATGGTTCCATTGTGGGTGACACCTTGATTGTTTTTTCCAAAGTGTTTTTGTGAGTGCTCTGTAAGGTTTATATTCACCTTATCTTTACTTTTGTCTTATATTTAGCATCTCAGTAGATATATATGACAGACTTGATGCAGAGGGGATAGCAAAGACAAACAATTTGGTTCTTAAAGTCGATCATACATTTTCCTGAAAGCACAAGGCAAAATTTGCTTTTAGTAGTTAGTAGGAAGGACAAATATGGAATTCCAGTGTAGAAATTTAATAATAATTCCTTTTAAAATAACTGTCTTTTACTTGTCAATGGGGGGAAAACACTTATATAGGAACCACCATGGAAAATTAACCATTGTGATGAAAGAAACAAAGAAATATTAAATTTAAATCAGAGTATTTGCTTAATAGCTAAAGCTGCTACTGATGGTGATATATTATGCCAGAAATTATAATGCTTAGATAATGAATTTGTTGCTTTTTAAAAGGTATGAACATTTCAACTCACAATGCCTCACAGTAAACAGATATGCAAATATTGTTAAGGTGGTTGTCTATTTTTCAGTAAGGTTAATTTTGGTAAAAGGCACATTAATTCCATAATCATAAAGGGCCAATCAAGACTGAGTTTGATGAGGAAAACAACAAAAGTAAATATTAAAGAAAAAATAGCCAATTTGAATAGTTTAGGCCAGTGTGATAATCGTTGTTTTTATATAAAAGAATTGGATTCTTTTGGTCTTTACATCACATAAAGAAGAGATGATTTTTTCTCACTGACCTTGTTTTGGAAAATTATTAACATATATTTTGAATGTGTATTATTGTCGGCATGAAGGTGGTAAGAGCATCATGAAAATATATGGTTTCCATCCAGCTACCATTGGATTTATATTTTGCCAATAATATGATAGAGCAATTATAGACTCTATTTTTCAGTTCCAATTTCTTTCTATTTTATAATACTAAATTATTTGAAAATACATACCTTTCATCTACAGGGCATTGATTAGTTGTTAAACTGGATATTAATTTTTGACATTTAAAATTATTTTAGTTCTTCACCATTTGGAAATGTTCTTTTAAAACCACATAAACAGTATATTTCAACCATAGACTCAAAACTTTGCCCGAGTGTTCCTTCTCTCTCTGGAGTCCATTCCTTTCTCAGTTAATAGTGAAATCATGCTTTTAGTCCAGAAACTTAGCAGTTGGTAAATAATTCCTTTTCCTGATCTGCCACATTCAAGATTTTCTAAGATCTGCTTGAGTGAGTGAGTGTGTGTGTGTGTGTGTGTGTGTACATGTACATATCTGTACATGTATGTGCAGGCAGGTGTGAGTGCTTATCTATAAGTATATTAGTGGAAGGTAGATCTTACCATCAGGCATCTTCCATATTCATTTTCCCCATTCGTTCTTGAGACAGCGTCTTTCATTGATCTTGTAGCTTATTGCTTTTGCTAGACTAGCCATCCAGCAAATACCCAGGGTTTTCCTATCTCTGTTTCCATGGTTCTGGGATTATAGGCATGTATACATCATATTGGCTGTTTCAGCAGATACTTACAGTCTGGACTCAGGTCCCCATGCCTGTATAACAAGTACTTTATCAGCTAAAATTAGACCTTCCTCCAAGGTTTAGAATTGATTATATCCTACCTTGACACAACCATTGCAATCCAATTATCGGGTCTTCATTTCCTTTTCACTAACATCAATGCTATTGTATCCTTATGATCCTTATGGTACTGTATAGGACAGCCTCAGATAGATAGGGAAAATCAAGTTACCACTCTGTTGAAATATCAGGAATCAAATTACCCACCTCAACTTGTAATTTGTATGATCTCAAATTTTTTTTTAAATGTTCCTTTTATTTATTATTTTCTTTTTTTTTTATTTTTTTTTATTTTATTATTATTATTATTATTTTCTTTATTTACATTTCAAATGCTATCCCGAAAGATTCCCATACCCCTCCCCCCACCTCTGTTCCCCTACCCACCCACT
>NC_034601.1:65551280-65552945 GCF_900095145.1 Mus pahari
CTTAGTACTGCTCTCGGGCGCACTCCCCTCCTCGGGTGAGGAAAGGCGCTGGATGCCAGGCGGACACCCCTCTTCGGTCGGGGAGGAAAGGTGTTGGGTGNTGGATCGGCCTGCGGACAGCCGCCAGGCGAACACCCCTCCTGGGCAGGAGAGGCGCAGGACGATCGGGTCCAGCTGCGGGTCCCTCCTCTCCCTATTATTTTCTTTATTTACATTTCAAATGTTATCCCCTTTCCCAGTCCCCCCCCCCACCCTTTCCAGAAACTCCTTATCCCATCCCTACTCCCTCTGCTTCTATGAGGGTGTTCCCCCACCCACCCTCCCACCCAATCCCACCTCCCTGTCCTCAGTTCCCCTACACTGGAGCATCTATGGAGCCATCATAGGACCAAGGATCTCTCCTCCCATTGATGCCTGACAAGGCCATCCTCTGCTACATATGCATATGGAACCATGTGTACTTCTTGGTTGGTGGCTTAGTCCCTGGGAGCTCTTGGGAGTCTGGTTGGTTGATATTGTTGTTCTTCCTATGGGGTTGCAAACCCCTTCAGCTCCTTCAGACCTTTCTCTAAATCCTCCATTGGCAAGCTGTGCTCAGTCCAATGATAGCTGGTAATTGTCACGTCCCTGTGTTTTATCTATCTGTGCACACACACACACACACACACACACACACACACACACACACCAAATGAAAATTGTATTAGCTTTTCTGCAGTACTGAATCTAATTTTAAAGCAAACTAGCTAATAGTTCACTATTGCCACATCAGAATATGACAGCTCTCCACAATCCCTTGACTGTACATTGGTAAGTAGTAGCAGACGAAATGGGTTAAATTTTCAATTCTATCATTTTCCTCATTTCCCCCCTCCGTGATGGAGGGTGACATCTGATTGGATAGGGCACATTTCCTAAAATTCAAAGTCACAGTTTTCCAACTCCAAACTATTGGGTTTAGAATTTCATCATTAGAACAGTGACTATGTTTGTGATTTACCAAAGAATTTCTAGCTGAAAAATAGTCTATTTCAAAATCATTGACATTAATATTTCAAGTAACTGCATAGTCTGAATTTCTTCACTGTCTAATCTATTAAGGAATTAATTGGGTAAACTTATTTGAAATTGCATTCATTCTATTGAAGCCAATTTCCCCATGTCTTAAGTCCTTGCATGGTAATGAAGTAAATCTCTTGAAACTTTAGTCTAAATATAATCGGAAGAAGTCACACCTTAATTGAGAAATACCTTAGAGTTCAGAAAGAGCTTTTAGTTCAAGTTAACTGCAGAGGAACATGACATCATAAATAAAAAAAGGGAACTTGGTCAATCTTGAACGTTCCTCTGTGACAGATCCCACTGTTTCATGAAGTCTCTGGTGAGTGTAGTGCCAAAAAGTAGAGGATACATAACGTATAAAAACTTCTTCAGCCCACGGATAGTTGGGAAAGTAATTTGAACTGTTGAAATATATTCAAAAATTTGTCATCAGTGACAAAGGAAGCAGAGAATCAAAGCCCAAAATATGGAACATGGAATTTAAATGTGCAACACACTTAATCAGTTGTATTTTGTTTATATTACCGTTTGAAACTGAATTTGAGGTCGCTTTCTTTTACCCTCAAATAATACACAACACAATCAAAACGGGATATGAGAAAA
>NC_034601.1:65553942-65563362 GCF_900095145.1 Mus pahari
CGCTCTGGTGAAGCCCACGGTGGTACGCTCTGGTGAAGCCCACGGTGGTGCGCTCTGGTGAAGCACACGGTGGTACGCTCTGGTGAAGCACACGGTGGTACGCTCTGGTGCTTAGAGACCTGGTTTGGTTCCCTGAACTCCTAGCCCTTAGGTCAAATCACCTTTAACATAAACTGCAGGGGATCTTTTTTTTTTTTTTTTTTTTTTAAATTTGGTATCACTGCAGGCAGGTGTGTGCACAAGAACACACACACACACACATGTACACATAAATGCACATATATACAATACACATAAATAAAAAATTAAAAATATCTAAAAATGTCCAAATATTCTAAATATATTATAATATCTTCTCAAGATCACCCTATCCTCAAATCTCTTTATGTTTCCAAGATTACTAAACACATTTCCACTATAGGGATCATATTTGAGCAACATATCATGCTTAAATTGTTCCAGTTTTTAGCTCTGAATGAAACCACCATTCTTATTTCTTGCGTGTACTCTGAAGCTAATGGTGTTATAAGATCCCTTTTATCTTGGTGTTATAACTCCATGAACAGAAGGCACGGGTAAGCAAGCACAAGAGATCAAAGTTTGATACTTCATATTCTTCTCTTGAGGCTATTATTGTTTTTAAAAAATGTCTTTACAACATCAGTTATAATCAATACGCTAGATCAAACCTAACCCTTCCCGTATCACAGTGTGCGTGTTGTTTGGGTGTATTTTCTTGTCTCAATATTTCTGAGATATTCTCTACCCATTTTTCATCTTGAAGGGTTTGGAAGTTATCAGTGCCCACTGCCAGAGTCCTGTCTTTGGAAAATCCATTCACTGAATAGGTTTTGACTCTGTGTTCTAATCTTCTCTGGTACAAATGGTCAATGGGGCATGCATTTTGCCCTCCTGCTTTATGTGTGGAACATGTTTTTATATAGCTGAAAAAAGGCCAAGCCCCCATGGAATCTTATCTAAAACTGCACAGCACATGAAAGTATTGTGTTATTTGTATTAATAAGATGAAAAATTAGCCGTTAAAATAGACACAGGGAAATATTTCAAATCACAGAGAACCATTCTGGAGAAGCTCAGAGAAACTAGGGCTTCAGGGAGCTGGCTCTGAGGAGGTTTGTCAAGCATATGGTAATCCAATCAGGACCTTGGTCAATGCAGTTTTCTACTGGACTAAATTAAAATGTGTGACTGTACATGAGCTATGTGTATTTTGTGGGTATAAGAGAAATAAAGCATTTCTGTATGTGGGATGTGGGATTAAGTTGAGAAGTGAAGTAACTTGTGGCTAGAGATATAATTAACAATTCTGATGATTTTTCTTTGAATTCTTGGTGAATTCCCTCAATTCTTTGAAAACCAAGGAGAGTCATGAATTTAATAAGTCAGATGAGTAAGTTTTTAGTCAATTACAAATGAGATTTGACATTTTAAAGTAGGTCAATACCGCGACAAAATCCAATAAAAATGAAATCATTAGGGTTTTTTCTTTGAAAAGTTCGAGTCAAAGAATCATCACTTCTATCTTATATTTTCAGATTGACTTGCTGCTTTACAAAGTAATCAAAGGATAATTGTATATATTTTAATTACCCCTCAATGTGTTCTTTTCCATGGGAATTTAATAGATATAATGCTTGAATGAATGAATGAATGTTCTGGAAAAATATGCCAAACACCTTACCCATCACTGACCAAACATAGATCTCATGTAAATGTTAATTAAAATGTTCTCTTACACAGATGAAAAGTCAAAGTGTTAATAGACTATAGATTACATTTTGCTTCAAGTTTACGTAGGCAAGAATGACAGGATTAATACTGGAGCCCTCATGTAGGGAGAGGTGAAATAGATCAGCCATGGACATTGTTTGTCGACGTGTATACCTATAGACAAACTGATCACTGGCTCAAGAGGTGATCTCCTCCTGAAGTAAAAAATAAATAAAGAGCCCACCAGGTCCCGTTTCTGATGCTCATACATTCTTGGATATGTAGCCTTTCTCTTCCATTTTAACAGATTCTATGAGAAGAGCATGGCAACTGGCAGAGAATATGGAACTGTGATCAGTGCCCATGAGGGTACAGTGGCATTAGCCATCAGGGTAGGAAAGATAATGAAGATTGATATTTAAGGAGAATCACATCCTTAGCTGTTGAGAGGAGGGATTGTCATATGTCCTGCAGTATGCACTGTAAATTATTGTATTTCCTGAAACAAGAGGACTCAAGCCTTCTTATTCCACAGCTCTGCCACTACTGCTGGAACCACCATCTACCAAAAGAAATTAAGAAATCATCTCTGACTCTGCCTTGGTATAAACACAAAATGCTAATCGCAAAGGGATCTCACTTTAAAACATAAGTTAGAGAATTTTCCATTCAAATTGGCAAACCTGGTACCTCAACTATCATGAATTGCTGCTGTGTCTTCAGATTGCTATTTTTACTGGTTCTCTTTGTAACCATCAGTTAATTGGTACTATTAACCTTATTCTCAACCCAGGAAATCATGACTCTGAGTAATTTGTTTTCTAATGATGGTATAGCTAGCATGTAGCATAACCAAAATTATGAATTAGACCAATAACATCATAGATTTTTATCATATCTATGCCTTAGTATTAATGAAAGAAATATTTTCTTGCTGTAAAGAAGTGTTTTGTTCCAGACCTGTTGGAAAAACAAAAATGATAAACTTTGAACATCATCCTTCGAGAGCAGTGGTTCTTAGCCTGTGGGTCATGACCCCTTTAAGGGGTCAAATGACCCTTTTACAAGGGTCACCTAAAACCATCAAACAATTTCATATTTACATTACAATTCACAACAGTAGCAAAATTACATTTATGAAGTAGCAATGACAACAATTTTATGGTTGGGGATCACCATAAGATGAGAAGCAGTATTAAAGGGTTGCAGCATTAGGAAGATTGAGAACCAGTATTCTAGAAGATAAGAAAGCGCTCTCTCTCTCTCTCTCTCTCTCTCTCTCTCTCTCTCTCTCTCTCTCTCTCTCNCTCTCTCTCTCTCTCTCTCTCTCTCTCTCTCTCTCTCTCTCTCTCTCTCACACACACACACACACACACACACACAAACATACACACTTATATAAATAGTATAAGTGTTAACAAATAGTGCAATGTGACATTCAGTCTCAAATCTCTTACCAAAGGATGGGAACTGATTTTTCGGATTATCTGTAAATATACGCCAGAGACTGAATGGAACAAGCAATGGATAGGTGAATTCTATCTAATATCAGAACATACCATCAACTATTTCTGCTACTCTTTTCTATCAAAGACAGTCTGCATGAAAAGCACTCATATTTGCTGACCCTCTTTCCTGTGTTCCAATTAGCCAGCTCCATCCAGTTGTAAAGCCAGTATCCTACCGATGGCATGAGTGTCCCACCAATTAGCAACCATCTGTGTCAGGGATAAAAGACAAAGGCCATCTTAGCCCTGTGTGCTTGCTAAGCACTGTTTGTGTTCTGGGGAATCCTTTATTGGAAAAAGAAATGGCCTTGCTAAATTACTTTTGCTTTTTCTGTGTGTGCCTTTGTGGAACACCAGGATTATTCTTTTCCAGCATAATTGTTTCTACGAGCCTAAGCCAGGAAATAAGTCCAGAGGAGTCAGCCCCAGAAAGGAAAGTTCCCATTTTAAATACATAAGCCTCATAGCTTCCATCCTGTAACTTATAAAGCAGGTGTGATTATTCCTTCCCTAGCCACACAGCACTTCAAAGACTCTGAAACTAGCTGTCACTCTGATGGAAATCCTCATAGTGAGATAAATCTTCAGTTTTACTGCAGGCAGCTGCCAAAGGAAGAGAGAGCATCTATACTTACTAGAAAGCTATGGATGGTACTTGGTGTGATAGTGGCAAAGCCAAGAGTTTAAGCGACTATGTTCTCTGCTTCAGTTTTAAGGGATATGAGATTGTGTGTGTGTGTTGAATAATTTTCATTTGGTTAAATAGACAGCTGTATACACTGAATAGCTTTTTATTATGTCAAATAGCCCTGTAATAATACGTTATTTGGGAAACCTTATCCTGGTCAGTTTCTACTTATTGTGTTAACAGGAGCAAAATCAATGAGATGCACTCTGTTGACGATTTGAAAGTACATGTAGCATTGACAGACTTGAATTGATAATAAACCACTCTGGCTCAGAAGGGACTTACTAACAGAAATCATTGGATACAATTAATCACATGTTGCCATTGAATCCCCAGACTGCCAGGAAGTAGACTGCTATCTTCTGCCAGGAAGCAGAAAGGACAGAGAGTACCAGTCAAGAGCATCAGTGGCTGGGGCACAGCTATGGCTACTAAGCGAAATTCTTATGGAACAGGGACCATGTGTGAACCCAGTATTGCACTGTGAGAGAAAAAGAAACAAAGTGTTCTTATCTCAGTTTCAGTTTGTTCATTTTTAATGCTCCATGTCTACAGGTTCACAAAACTTCAGCTAATTCTCCTAAATAAGCTATGACCTAACCTTATTTATTTATTTATTTATTTATTTATTTATTTATTTTTCAGATCAACGCTGTCTTGATTTTCCTGCTGGGAGCCATGCTTAACTATCACAATTCAATCAGATCATAGCTCTATACCTGTTATTTATCAGGACACTCTGGTAGATGTATGCAATGAACTCCATAGAAATTTTGTTTTTTTTTTAAAGAAATAATATACACCATAAAAAAGAGAATTTAATTAATCCAGTGCAATAATGTTAAGACAATATATTTGAAACATCATTGCAATATAAACCATACAAGAATTGTTAAGGAGATCCATTTTATAATTCATTTTTGTTTATATCAAATCTTTCTAAGGTATTCCATCCTAAAGCATATCTCAAGTTCAGCTATACATATAGCTCAGTAACTCAATGGCTACATGTGGCTAGTGGTGAATATACTGAAGAATATTAATTATTCTAGATTTCACAGACATTTGAGAAACCTTGTTACCAGGTACAGTTGTAATTTTTCTTTAACTTGAACTTTGGCAAAGTGTCAATATGCTGGTATAATTTACAGTCAGAATACAAGGTAAATGTGTATAACAATGTTTAAGATATGGTTTTATTTTTGACTTATGTAAACATGTATCCGTTCAGCTCACAGGGAGTTAGTGCTAGGTTGTTGCAGTAACTTTTATTCTACTGATGTTATTGTTGTCTCTGAGGCTTTCTTCCTCCATCTGCAAACCTAGGTAGTCCTGGAAGCTTCTAGCTTCCATACAATCTAATCTAGGCCTGTTATGTTTTCAGCCTCTGAGACTTTCTATGAATAAGACCACCCTTTCTTGTTATTTCTGAACTCTGGCTGATTCAACTCAACTTTCCTGGCTCAAACTCTTTTCCAAGCTGACTGATCCAATCTGTCTTCTCTCAGCTTATGACTGAATTGCTCTGCTTGGCCTCTACTAACTTTGGTAATATGATCTAATCTTCAGGCTCCTTCTTAGTCTCTGGCTCATTCTGTCTTCACCTGCAACTTTCTCTGTGCAACCTGTCTCTTTATAGCTGTCCAGGTAAAACTGCCTCCTGTGTCTCTGCTCTGCTCTTTCAAATAACTTCTTTCCTTTCCTGTCCCCTGAGAGTTGGGCATATCCTATTCTTTCAAATCTTTCTCTGATTTGTCACTTTGTCTTCCACTCAATTATACATCACTTTCAAACATGGGTGCTTCCTTCTATAAACATTCATTGTTTGGAATTAAAGGTGTGTATGAAGGACATGTCTTCATTCCAGCAGATGGTATTAAAAGTGCATGCTAAGGGCCTGTCTGTATTCCAGTCAGAGTAGCTATATTGATGAATTAAAATCTTTCTGCACTAGTTTCTTTTCTAAATTCCAGAGAAATCAGCAGTGACCAGATAAGAACAAAGTTCTTACATGGAGTTCAACTTCTAGTTTAGGTTTTTTTTTTTTTTTTTTTTTGGGGGGGGGGGGTTGTTGTTATTTGTTTGTTTTTAGCTTCTAAACTGATCCTAATTGAAAGTACAATCAATAGGTCATGCTTTAGAATGGTTTTCAACTTCCAGTTCTTTCCTCTGGTGGTGAGTTCAGTGATTCCATCTACTGTACATTTGTGTTATTCTGGCTGCCTGTGTTTAAACTACAACACTGCACATGGTCTTCCTGTTCTCAGAAGCCCTTGAGTTTCGTTCTTTCTTTTTTTTTTAAATTTAATTTTATTTGTAATTCATTTTTTTACACCCCATATTCCATTCCCCACCCCTCCCCATCCACCACCCGACTGTTCCACATCCCACACCTCATCCTCACCCCACCCCATCTCCAAGTGGATGCCCCCACCCCCCACCCCATCTGACCTCTAAACTCCCTGGGGTCTCCAGTCTCTTGAGGGTTAGGTGCTTCATCTCTGAATGAACACAGACCTGGCAGTCCTCTAGCGTATGTGTGTTGGGGGCCTCATATCAGCTGGTGTATGCTGTCTGTCTGGTAGTCCAGTGTTTGAAAGATCTCAAGGGTTCAGATTAATTGAGACTGCTGGTCCTCTTACAGGGTTGCCTTCCTTCTCAGCTTCTTTAAGCCTTCCCTAATTTAACAAGAGGGGTCAGCTGCTTCTGTCCATTGGTTGGGTGCAAGTATCTGCATCTGACTCTTTCAGCTGCTTGTTGGGTCTTTCAGAGGGCGGTCATGATAGGTCTTTTTTTGTGAGCATTCCATAGCCTCAGTAATAGTGTCAGGCCTTGGGACCTCACCTTGACCTGGATCCTACTTTGGGTCTGTCACTGAACCTTCTTTTTCTCAGGCTCCTCTCCATTTCCAGCCCTGTAATTCTTTCAGGCAGAAACAGTTATGGCTTAGAGGCGTGACTGTGGGATGGCAACCCCATCCCTCACTTGGTGTTTTGTCTTCCTGCTAGAAGTGGGCTCTATAAGTTCCCTGTCCCTGCCATTGAACATTTCATCAAAGGTCCCTCTCTATGAGTCCTGGAAGTCTCACACCTCCCAGGTCTCTGGTGCATAACTTCCTATTTCCTGAGGCTACCTGTTTCCATTCTTTCTGCTGACCCTCAGGGCCCTTGAATTTCTTAATGCTCTTCAACCTGACTGGTTTTTTATGATCTCTGCCCTGGTTCTTCTCCATTTATTAAATCTCTTCTTGCAATTCAACATCAGGCTGAATGAATTCCCTTTCCTGAAACTTCTCCCAGCTCCCAATATAGCTATTGATTCTCTGTGCCTTGTTCGCAAAGACTTTGTGCTTGTCATTTGTTTTGGACTCTTTATGTGCCATCTTTGCTCAGTGTATCTTTTGTGTTGGCTCTTGTGACCCTTGCAGAGTCTGACACGTGACCAATATTCAGAGAAAGTATGTGTAATGGACGGATATTGTACAAATGTATTACCTCACTCCTTTACATTGTTTGTAACCCAAAAGACTTATAGCCATGAGTCTATACATTGTAGTTATTGATGGCTTTTGTTATGAACTGTTTTGTTCTTTTGTACTGAGACATTGAGAAAGATTATGTGGAGGACGGTTTGCATTAGACTTACAGGGGAACAGGAGCAGAGAAACTGAGCCTGTCATGCCTCTGTTCCATGCTTTTTTTCTTCTTCAGAAAGGAGCAACCTCTGATGTTGCATTTCAGCCATGGTTCATTATTCCAGTTCTGTCATCTCCATTGTTTTCTGAATAGCAATAGTTTGTAGCTGTAGCAGCTGAGTTTCTTCTGCTACCCAGGAAGGAAATCTCTAAGCCGCTTGTTATAATTGAAAAGAAAACATGACTATGAAAGAGATTTGTGGGGAAGGTGGACAGGGGCGATGGTAAGGTGGGGGATGAGAGTCATCAG
The DNA here is from genome assembly GCF_900095145.1 of Mus pahari. NCBI lineage: Eukaryota > Metazoa > Chordata > Mammalia > Rodentia > Muridae > Mus > Mus pahari. The sequence goes on from NC_034601.1 coordinate 65,561,814, forward strand.
TATGCAAAGTGTAGACAGATAAAGTTGTAAAATGTTAAAATAAAATAATAAAAAAAGACCTGCCCCTCTGTTCACTTCTTTATGAAGCATTACGTGTGTGAATACTTTTCATCAAACCTCATTATCATCCAGCCTTTCCTGTATAGATCAGAGAACTCATCTGAATAGAATTAGACCACAAGATTGTAAAAGAACTTGTGCTTCCTCCCAGTGACTTTACATACCCTTAAATATTATGTTTTCTCTTTTCTAGAATACATTAACACCTTTCGTCGGGGGGGGGGGCTTTGTCTACATTTCTGTACTTTTGCTACGGTCAGTTAAACATAACCCTACAGACTGTGATTCTCTCCAGTTTTTCATTTTTAGAAAAGGATTTGCTACATAATCCCTGCTGGGCTGGAAAAGGCTATCCCTCTGTTTCTGTCGCAGAGTGCTGTGGTTATAAATGTGCATCCCCATGTCCGGCCTAATTCTGTAACCATTTAGGAGATGACTTCCAAACTATTGACAAATGAGTTGTATTCACATAGATTTTATATAATTAGGTTGTCTGGAGATTTTTATAAGAGAGTATAAACTTGTGATTCTCTAATGTGTCAGCAATATATATGAGTTTCTGGCTTTTTGTTTAGTTGATTCAGTGGTGTGTGTGTGTGTGTGTGTGTGTGTGTGTGTGTGTGTGTGTATACACCCATGTATACAAGAAAGTTAGGGTTAATTATCAACCTTACAAAACCTAAAAACACTTGAAAGATGGGTTTCTTGGAATATCTGTTAAGGAATATATTTATTGGGGTAATAAAGGTACAAAAGCTTCTTACTGATACAAAAAACAAAACAAAACAAAACAAACAAAAACCCAAAAAACCAAAATCTCTCCTACTGTGGTACTGTGGATGGCACTATTCCTTCAGCAGTATATTCTATATAAGGATGAAGTGAGAAAAATATTAGCATCATGTGTTAATTCAATGCATTTTGCTCTTGATTGTGGATTTGATATGCGACTCTGTTTCAAACTTCTAGGTCCTTGACTTCCTAGTGGTAGACTGTGAACTGGACCTATAAACCAAATATTCTCTCCTTCCCTCATGCGAGCGTGTCAAGGTATTTGTTACCACAGGAAGAACTAAAGAAACGAATGCATCTAAGATCATCTTAGATTACATTAGAAAAATTATTGTTCTTTCAGAAACAACAAATTCATTTTCTCACTGCCAACAATAAGAATTGAGTTTTGCATAGATATTCCTGGCAAAACTTTCTCTGGAGAACAAAACCTCCAAACCAGCCATTTCTTGGCTTAAAAGCTACATGAAATTTACAGATGTCCAATTACCTCCCTGTATCTCAAACTGTTTCTCTCTGAAGTACAATGTTCAAGGTAGGTTTTGGGGGGGATGGAGCCGTGGGTGGAGGATAAAGCTTACCTATTTCCTTAAGAATATGGAAAAATTAGATTTATGGGTTATTTCCATGGTTTCTTTTCTTTCTTTCTTTCTCTCTCTCTCTCTCTCTCTCTCTCTCTCTCTCTCTCTCTCTCTCT
>NC_034601.1:65563407-65574839 GCF_900095145.1 Mus pahari
TCTTTCTCTCTCTCTCTCTCTCTCTCTCTCTCTCTCTCTCTCTCTCTCTCTCCTTTCTTTCTAAAGAATTATCTATTTATTTTATGTATATGAGCACACTTTAGCTGTCTTCAGACACACCAGAAAAGGACCTCAGATCCCAGGACAGATGGTTGCGAGCCACCATGTGGTTGCTGGGAATTGATCTCGGGACCTCTGGAAGAGCAGTCAATGTTCTTAACCACTGAGACATCTCTCCATCCCCCACATATTCTTTTCTATCTTCAAGTTGCTGTACTACTTTTCCACCCATGGTTTCACTTTCCATGATTTTAATTAATGAAAGTAAGCCAAATTCCCCCCCCCATTATGGTTGTCTTGACTTTTCAAAAAGACATGGTACTTAAATGTTTTATCAAGTACATGGTTATAACTGTTCTTTTACTATTGTCATTAATCTCCTGTTGTGTCTAACAAATAAATTAAACTTTAGCATAAGCATGAATGCTTAGGGAAAAATATCAAATATATAAATGATTACATACCTCTTAGATTTTCGGCAGTGACTGCTTATCTTGGGTTATATCTTATCTACCATAAGGAAGTATTATGTTATTTCAAATATTTTTTCAAATCTTGAAAAGTGGAGTTTTTAAAAGAATTTAATGGCTTTCCTAAAAGATATTTTTGAAGAATATCAACTTTAATAAGAGAAATTAACTCCATTGTGGTGATTTCAGGCAATTGCTGTTTCATCTAGATGCTAAGCTAATAGCAGGAATAGATATCACTATCTCTTTATACTTTCTCAGACCTTCCTAGTGCTAACTATTTGAAAGAACATTCAGAAAGCCCTTCTTCACAATGACTAATGAATAAGTAATCAACTGTTCCTCACAAGATAAGGAAAGGGGAATATTCGAAACTATGAATCATTCTGTGGAGCTGAATGGAGTGAAGTAATACTACATGGCATAAATTTTGCTTCATCAGAGGAATTAGGCTCACATTGAATTCATGCCTGTTGTGAGTGAAATCCATCATTCAGAATTAGGAGGCATTTCAACTCTCATATTGAACTAGCTTTATAAAGTAAAATTAATGGCATGTAATTTGTCAGACTTCTTTATGCTAACTTACATTATTTTGATACATGCTTATATTGGACAGTGATTATCAGTTCTTCCTAAACTCTTTTGTTTGGAAAAACATTATTTTTATACAAGATATAAAATAAACAATGATTATGTCATTTGGGTCTCCAAAAGTAGCTCATGGAAGCTCCTATGGTGTTTCTTCTCACTGTTCTCAATGCCATACTTTTCTCCCTTTCTAAGAAGTTATTTAATCTATTCACACCTAGTGAGAACTCAGGTTAAATTTAATGTTAATTTTTCACTACTAAGGAAAATGAACACTTTTCCATGTTTATACTGGCCACTGAGTTCTCTTCCTTTATATATTACTTGCTTAAATATTTTGTCTATTTTTATTTATGTTATCTGTTGTTTATTGAAGTTACCTAATTATAGAAGCTTCCCATGTCTTGTTTGAGTTTGTGTATAGAGGTGACACAGGCTAAGCTTGGCCAGCAATTCATTTTTCTTAATGTTCTATTTACCTTAGGGAGAACCATTCAAATATTTATTTTGTGCCAAACTGAAGTTGCTTCCTTCCTTCTTGTGGACTGTCTCTCTCCTTCTACTAAATTCAATTGTATCTCTGATTCCTGTGTTCTCTTGATGTGCTGGAACTGAGAGCCATGGAAAGGGTTATAACCCATGATAACATCTACTGCTGTGTGGCAGTTTCTCTGTTGAGCCCAATCTGAGCTGCATTCCCCAGATTAACACTAGACACTTGTCTTGATGTAACTGTAGCTCATGTTCAAACACCATTTTTGGGCAAAGCTCTTGGTATTTATATATTTTACAGTAATCTGCAAATATAGTAGTTATAGTATATTATCCTACAAGTACTGATAAAATGAATTTTTATTTATTTATATCAATGACCCGATATTACTAAAGAAATTTAGTGATTTATGTGAGTGTATTTAATAAGGCCTAAAGGTCAGTACACGGTGCTGTTCGTTGAAAACTCACAATTTAATATGGTAATTTGTTTTTCTATTAATGTTAGTTAATGTGTCCAGATATCATTTCGATCTTGAAGAAGTAAACTTAGCAACACTCCACAGTGTTTTTCACATTGCCTCAACAATGCCATACTGATTTGATTCAAGTTACAAACGTTTTAGCTACACTAGACAAAAACAGTTTGTTTTCTGGCTTCCTTGCTTCAAGCAACTAGGATGTCAACCTGGAGGAAGTTGGCATAGCTCCCAGATGCAAAGTACAATGTAAAATCCTGAGTAAATTCATGTAAAGCCTACTGAAGTAGCACCTTACACTATAGGGGGAAAATTGTCGCTCCTATGAATATAACAAGGTATAATATAGCAAGACATAACATCTACCGGTAGTCTGTTTATAGAAAACAAATCTAAGAAGAGTATAACACATGATATTATTCCTTAATTCTTATTATGGAGAAAACATAGACAAGCATTCAAGAAGGCATCAGTGCAGCTAAAGTAACTGTATAAATGATATCTTAAACAGCACCACTAGAGTTAAGATAAAATAATTTAAATTACTCAATTACAGAAACCAGAGGAATAAACACTTATGTTTACTTAAATAATTCAATAAGGCAGATGTGGGGCTGGAGAAATGGCTCAGTGGGTAAGAAAAGCATTTGCTATGCAAACCAAGCAACCTGAGTTTCACCCTGAGAACCCACATAAGGACCTAATGAGAAAACTGATTCCACAAGGTTGCCCTCTGTTCTTGATGTACACAATAACAAATGCACAAACACACAGTCATAAAATAATAAAATATGTTTTAGCAGTCTAGTGTGTCTGATCGGGAATTAAATGTTGAATGCCTCTATGGCAAGCATACACAGTTCTTTTCAGAGGTTATTTTGCTCAGTTTAGTCCCAATTATCCTGTTTAGGTATTCATTGGCATTTGTAGTTGAGACATTTGAGACCAGGAGCATTGTTCTAATGTAGCCACACAGCTCTGTGGCCTCAGAGGGCAAGCTGGACTTGAAACTTAGCTGTGTACCTGCTTTGGTGTTCTCATTGTCACAAATTCCTCTTACAAAACTTGGAAGACATAGTCTCCACATTCTCAGTTGTAATAGAGAGAAACAGACTTGAACCCACACACCTATGGTCACTTGATCTTTGACAAGGGAGCTAAAACCATCCAATGGAAAAACACAGCATTTTCAACAAATGGTGCTGGCACAACTGGCGGTTATCATGTAGAAGAATGCGAATTGATCCATTCTTATCTCCTTGTACTAAGGTCAAGTCTAAGTGGATCAAGGAACTCCATATAAAACCAGAGACACTGAAATTGATAGAGGAGAAAGTGGGGAAAAGCCTCAAAGATATGGGCACAGGGGAAAAGTTCCTGAATAGAACTGTAAAGGCTTGTGCTGTGAGATCGAAAATTGACAAATGGGACCTCATAAAATTGCAAAGCTTCTGTAAGGCAAAAGACACTGTCAATAAGACAAAAAGGCCACCAACAGATTCGGAAAGGATCTTTACCATTCCTAAATCAGATAGGGGAATAATATCCATTATATATAAAGAACTCAAGAAGGCAGACTCCAGAAAACCAAATAACCCCATTAAAAAATGGGGCACAGAACTAAACAAAGAATTCTCAACTGAGGAATATCGAATGGCTGAGAAACACCTTAAAAAATGTTCAACATCCTTAATCATCAGGGAAATGCAAATCAAAACAACCTTGAGATTCCATCTCACACCAGTCAGAATGGCTAAGATCAAAAATTCAGGTGACAGCAGATGCTGGCGAGGATGTGGAGAAAGAGGAACACTCCTCCATTGTTGGTGGGACTGCAAGCTTGTGAAACCACTCTGGAAATCAGTCTGGCAGTTCCTCAGAAAATTGGACATAGTACTACCAGAGGATCCAGCAATACCTCTCCTGGGCATATATCCAGAAGGTGTTCCAACTGGTAATAAGAACACATGCTCCACTATGTTCATAGCAGCTTTACTTATAATAACCAGAAGCTGGAAAGAACCGTGATGTCCCTCAACAGATGAATGGATACAGAAAATGTGGTACATTTACACAATGGAGTACTACTCAGCTATTAAAAACAATGAATTTTTGAAATTCCTTGGCAAATGGATGGATCTAGAGGGTATCATCCTGAGTGAGGTATCCTAATCACGAAAGAACTCACATAATATGCACTCACTGGTAAGTGGGTATTAGCCCTGAAACCTAGACTACCCAAGATACAATTTGTAAAACACATGAAACTCAAGAAGAACGAAGACCAAAATGTGGACACTTTGCCCCTTCTTAGAATTGAGAACAAAACTCCCATGAAAGTGGTTACAGAGACAAAGTTTGGGGCTGAGACAAAAGGATGGACCATCCAAAAACTGCCCCACCCAGGGGTCCATCCCATAATCATCCACCGAACACAGACACTATTGCATACACCAGCAAGATTTTGCTGAAAGGACCCTGATATAGCTGTCTCTTGTGAGGCTATGCCAGTGCCTGGCAAACACAGTCAGCTATCAGATAGAACACAGGGTCCCCAATAGAGGAGCTGAAGTACCCAAGGAGCTGAAGGGGTCTGCAACCCTATAGGTGGAACAACAATATGAACTAACCAGCACCCCCAGAGCTCGTGAATCTAGCTGCATATGTAGGAGAAGATGGCCTAATCGGCCATCATTGGGAAGAGAGGCCCCTTGGTCTTGCAAACTTTATATGTCCCTGTACAGGGGAACACCAGGGCCAAGAAGGGGGAGTGGGTGGGTTGGCGAGCAGGGGGCAGAGGATACAGGGGACTTTGGGGATAGCATTTAAAATGTAAATGAAGTAAATTCCTAATAAAAATTGAAAAAAAAAACTATGGAAAAAGTACAACTCTACAGTTCTACCTTTAGGAATAACCCACAAAGATTCGAAAGCAGCATTTGTAGAAAGTAACATTTGGAAGAGGTATTTACGTGTGTGTGTGTTCTTTTTTTTCTTTTGCTTTCTCTTTTTTTTTCTTTTCAAGGTTTTTCTGTATATCCAGGACTGTCCCAGAAGCTGTTTTAAAAACTCTTAGACCAGGCTTCACTTGAACTCAGAGACCCACCTACCTCTGCCTCGTGAGTACTAGGACTAAATGTGCCACCCCTCTTGGTATACGCATGTCCTTAATAACATTAGAAATATCAGAAAGTAGAAGAAATACAAATGTTCATCAGTGGATGAATGGGATCAACTATAGCACATGGCTAGACAATAAAAAAAAATCATTAAAACAAAGGTTAGAAAAATCTTGTGCATAAAACAATTTAGATGAAAACTGCCGAGAATCATACTCACACAGGAAAGAGACTGTGTGGTGCTATTAAAATGGGCTACCAAGAATAGTCAAACTTAGGAAGGTGGGAAAAAAAGCTGTGAGATGCTTAATAGGAAGAGGGCTTCAACTTTGCAGTTTGAAAATATCCTTGAATATTTTATACAATAAAAATACATAGACACTAATTTGCTGAGTTGTATGCTTACAGGTGTTTAAATAGTTAACCTTATGCTATGTGTTTTTCTATAACTTAAGAATTGATTTATGTACTGTTTGAGAGAAATGACCATATACTGTAGCACCATATTATGTGATCAATAACAGTAACTACTCCTGATTTTGTCCACCAGTTTCTTTGTACTTTGGTTAAAATTTTTTTTCAGGTCCCAGCATCTGGTGGAATTGAGTGAAATAACAGAATTGAATTTCTGAACCATCAACCATGAACATTTCAATAAATTACTAGTATTTATGAGGTTATAACTATACATCTGTTAAATCTCCCATGCTCACCATACCCGTTTTAATTCCCTCAGCAATTACATACAAAATCAATTGTCAGCTCAAACTGCTATGTGGATATAGTTCTCTATAAATGAATAGCAGAGAGGAAGTAGTAGCAAACAGAAGACTACAGAATAAGATTGAAGATACCATTCTCATGTAAAATATCTTTTAAAAAATCCAACAGGATTATTTTCCAGAGCTGTTGAGACATTTTTGGAATTGCAACATGTTCTAAAATTGTTCGTTTGCCACACAGAATTTCATAAAATTTCAAGCTTGGAAAAATTTTAAGCCTAATGACCACTTTTGTCACTCTTTTCTGCAATGCTGTAGTCTCAGCTTCAGATGATTGTCACCTTGAATCACAAAGGTCTCTTACATATCTGGTTATCTATCTGCAATTTACATATTATAACAAGATACTAAACTAAAACTTCTAAAATCTAGTAAGCAATTTCAAACATTGGAGCTTCAAGTATTAGTAAATTACACACATATATAATAGATATAGATATATATTATCTATTATCTAATACACACACACATATATATATATATATATATATATATATATATATATATATATATATATCAGATATGTTTAACAAGCATTGTCTGAGGTTCATATATATATATACCTGGCTTAAATTGTATATTGAAAACACTATCAATTTGCCAATTCTTTTTAAGAACTGTGTGTTATGCAACTTTGATCACTTATGTTAGGAATATACCAGTTACTGGGTATTATTGTTTGTTAGTGCACATATAGCTACATGGTCCCAATATGAAATCAATAACAAAATACTTTTGATAATTTAAGTATAATTTACCTAAAAGTATCAAAAGGCTTTATATGTGCTACATTTTAATATTTTATATACATTTGTGCATTGTTACAAAGTTGCAGAGTCTGCTGAGCTTATAAGAAGAAATTAATGTTTTCATTTGTATCATTGATGAAGCAATATTACCACAATCTAATTTTGCTTTAAAATTTCCTATTATGACAAAATGCTTTATTGTAACATATTTTTGTACAAAACTATAAAGATCTAAGGAAGTTTCCAATCTGATTTCACAAAAGCTGTTTCTCTAAGGCTCACATCTTCAACATTTAGGTCAGCCTAGAGTCTGTGATGGCAGCTGTTGTAAACTGCTTGAGGCATGCACTTAGTGGCCTAGGCTGACCTGCGACCAGCACAACCATAATTAAAACAAAATGCAGAAAATGTAACAGAAATATTTAATAACACGCATTTGGAATAAAGATGTGTTCATTTCATTTCCCCAATATAACTTTAATTATTTTTAAAGGTAAAAAAAAAAAATTTGGTGGGATAAGATCTCATTTAATTCTGTTGGACAGCAGGTATTTTTGGGATATGAAACTGCAAGTAACAATTATCAACATTTTTTAAAAATTTAAAACATTCACAGGGTAGAGCACAAATCAGTCCTCACACTACCACAGATTATAACATCATGTTTCCTTCTGGCCTCTGGGAAAATTATAGGGGCCAGTACATCCATAGTGCAAAGGGTAATTGTTACCCTGGGAAAGCCACCTTTTTGATCCTGTTTTCTCTACCAGGTAAGTGTTAATCATATCCTTTAAGATCATTTAAGATAATGTTTTAACAGTAAGCTTATGCACTAAAACCTACTTGGGATAAAATGCACTGCTTCTTTTACTTCAGGGCGACATTTTCCCAGATGAGTAATTGGAATACAGTAATCCCTTTTTGGGGGGCGGGAGAGGGGGAAGCTTTTGCCCCTCAGGGAACAACTAACTGGATGATAGGCACACTGGAAGCTTTTCTACTCATAGTAACAAGCATTTTTTTTTCTTTCTTCTCTCTAAAGGAAAGTTCTTGTTTCACAATTGTAAGGACACTTTGGAAAAAGTTCATGGAAAATTTAGTTGACAACTTTCCTGGTATTCAATCAAAAGTGTGGTGATATGATTTTATGAAAACATCTCTTACATTGAAAGTGACTGGGAGTTCGATTGAGTCTCACAACCAAGTTACTGATACAATTTAAGACCACATAAGACTCAGCCAGAGAAGCTACTGTGGATTCATCCTTTCTTTTTAACACATTTTTAAAACAACAATATAGCCCAAGAACTTGTCTTGGATTTCCTATGTACTTATCTTTCATAAGCTAAGCTAATGCATAGCTGTAATTTTAAATTATATATTGTGCCATGCCCCTAACCATGAGAGCAATATATGTGTGTCATGATAATCATTTGTTAAAAACAAAAATAGGTTGAAGGGAGCCTTATACAATAAATACCACCATAAGTGTTGGCAACAGCATAAGGGAACAGGTATGTTTGGGTCCATGGAAGTAAATAGCCTGATCCCTTGTAAAACTCTCGGAAATGTTTCTGTAAAGTATCTCTAGTTCTTCCTGTGTTCCTTTCTATGCTGCTCATTAAACACAGAGCAAAGCTCTTCATTAGGCACACAGCAAGAGGGATAGTCAGACACCAGGTAGGCACAGGCAGACATGTAAAGACTACAGAAAGTCCAGAAACCATAAGCTATAGATAAGTGGAAGACACTTGGAGACAAATGGAGAATCCAAAATAGGGCTTGTTCTTGGTCAGATTAATCGAAAGGGAAGTGCTTAATTTTCTTTCCTTAATGTGACATGGGCACACTTTGGTGCCTTTGAGTCTATCTTTAATGTACTTAAACAATACAAGAGAAATCTAAGCCAATCAATTCACAGGCAAGTGGTTTCTGTCATTGTGAAACATTTTGGAGACTGTAACGGTGCCTCATCTTGACCATGCATACTGTTACTGGTCCCAGTCCAAATGCTAAAACATGTGCACTACTGAACATATATTTTTTCTTTATGGATCTCTGAAGAGTGCTCCAATCTGAAAGCATATATTGAATATAATTCTCAAATTCTTAAAAATAATGTTTGTATTTTTTGAGATTTTCATATACTATATTTTGATTATATTCATCCCCTTCCCCAGATTATTCTACATTCCTCTACTTATCCAATTTAATATTCTATATTCTCTCTCTCTCTCTCTCTCTCTCTCTCTCTCTCTCTCTCTCTCTCTCTCTCTCTCTGTCTGTCCCTCTCTTTCTCCCTTTCTCTCTTCCTCAGTCCATTAAGACCATTTTTTCTTGGCCAAGTACTCCTGGGCATGTAGCCTGCCTTGACATATAGTCAATATACTGCATATCAGCCAGTGGAATAAAAATGACTTTTCTCTACCCGGCAGCAATTAAATGCCAGCAGATCCTCAGGAGTGTCCACCTCCCTTCCTCTGTGCTGGGATTTTGTTTGGCTTCAGCTTATGCTTATGTTTGTTTTCACATACTTTATGAATTCATATAGGGATGTGACAGGTTATGTTTTGAAAACAGTTTTCTCAAAGTTATCTGTTGCCTGTAGTTTTTAAAACATGCTACCACCTTAGCCCGGAAGCCCCTCCCAGCCCCCTTTTGTTCCACCCAGCTTAGCTCTGGGATCGATTGCAACCAGACCTAACCTGGCTTCCTTTTGAACTGGTGGATAAAAGACACACAGACAACTTTGTTACCTTAACTTGCTTGCTAGGCACAATTGCTGGCCATAAGTGTCTCCTGGCTGGAAATACATGCCCTTACTAATTTTTTTTTTTTTTTTTTTTTACTATTTTTTTTTTTTTTTTTTTTTTTATCTTCGTCTCTCCTTCTGCTCTAAACGTAGCTTGTTCCATTTAGCCCCTGCCAAACATCTTTGGCCACCTGTCCGAAGCGGAGGTTGCAGGTCCTAGCTCTCCCTTAGTCCTTACAGGATTGCAGAGTCCTCCTTCCTCCAAAGCATAGCAGAAAAAGTCCTCTCTCCTTCCCTGTGTCTCCTTTTCCTCTTAACATCCGGAAGCAATTGGCTCCAGGTTTTCTTTATTGACAAATCAAAAACCAGTTAGGGAACTAGACCTTAGTATCAGAACCTCCTCTTACAGACCTGTAGCTCTTAAATTCTCTCTATGCCCTCTTCTGTGTAAATCCATAAGCCTTTGGTGGAGGAATGTGATTAACACCCCATTTAGGACTGAGCATTCTGAAATATATTATTCTATGCATGTGGAGAAGTTGTGGATCTTTGTGTTACTTGCCATTTACTACAAGAAATTTCTCTTATGGGGGTTGATAGATGAACTGATTCATAGGTATAACAAAGTCACTAGGGGTTGTTTACTGTTATGGCCATTTAACAGAATAGTAACAGGCTCCTAGCATAACTAGCTAGAGGTTCATAGATTCATTGGCAGTGTTTGATATAATTTCTATCTTGTGTATAAGAATTTCAATTCAGTTAAAGGCAATTGGTTATACCCACAACGTTCATGCCACTATTGCACTAATGGATACAACCTGACATTAATCATTATTGTGGCTCTTAGAATTGATAGCTGAGTGAGATTAATTATTCTGTTTTCCTTGGGTTGCGAGTGTATAATCTTTCAGAGCTACAAACGCTAGTCAGCAGGGTCAAAGCTCCCAACTGAGTACTGGATAGATTTCTCCAGGTTTTATGTCTCAAGTACATGATGTCTTCAGTGTATACTCTTAACATCAAGTTCTGGATGATACCAAATACAGGATACAGGCATTTGCAGCAACCTGTCATGTCTGAGGGGTCTATAAGATGCTGTAGGCCAACAAATTTAAGAGTACTAGAGGCTTTATTTGGAAGCCTATCATACCTAACTTATTTTGAGAATACTACATGTGACTACTACATCGACATCAGTGTTTCACAGCTCTTCCTCCTTCCAATTCTCCCATATACTCCTTCTCCCTACCTATTGAATGATTGCTTAATTATCATTGTTAACATATATGGACTTCTGTCCATGACTGATCCTCTGGGAGGGGACAACTTTTGTACGCACCTGTCCCTTAAGGAAATTGACTCTCCTCTCAGCAGCCATTAGCCACTTGTACCTCTTCATCTAGCGGTAGAATTTCCCTTTCAATATTGAATTGTCTATTGGAGTCACTATTAGGAATATCTTATTTATGCAACTTTTGTTGAGAGTTCATGGATGTAGTTTTCAGGTCATGCCTGTGGGGATATTACCTAATAGCTGGCACACACTGGTTCTCTGACTCTTACAGTCTTTTGGCTCACTTCTTGAGTAGGTCTTCTCTGTAAGGTGTTCTGTCTTTAAAATGTATGTGATGGTAAAGTCCGATTAAGAAAGATAAACATAGCATTGATTCTCATATATAGTGAGGAGGTATCCTTATAAAAGTAACCTTTATAAAAATATTGAAACAAAACATGATAAAATGTCTATGTTGCATTTTATAAAAAAGAAAAAGAACCCAGGGATGTGTCTGATGGAGGTGTAGTGTGCTATGGGGGAAGGGGGTGACTCTGAAGACCCATGCTGAGGTATCCCTGCACCCTGCACCCTGAGGTACCAAACACATGACATATACTATAGAATACAGTTTATTTAAGTCATGGGGAGGGGAGTTGAGG
>NC_034601.1:65575107-65591022 GCF_900095145.1 Mus pahari
AGAGAAGAGAAGAGAAGAGAAGAGAAGAGAAGAGAAGAGAAGAGAAGAGAAGAGAAGAGAAGAGAGTGAGGAGGGAGCAGCAGCCTCTTTTATAGCAAGTTAGGCACACCTGGCTGCTGCCAGGTAACTGTGGGGTGGAGCCTAGATGAAATGCCAACATCTATCATTGTTAATCTATACAAAATGGAGTCATTTGTATTACTTCCTTTTTTTTTTTTTTTAAAGAAAAAACTATCACTTAAAGGCATAAAAAAAGAACATTAGCTAGGCCAGCAATATTTGGGTAACACATAATAAGCAGGAAGTATGCTTATGTTTCAAATGTCAATATATGCAGGTAGATCAAGGAGTTTTGTTTTGTAATGAATATGATCTACTGTTTTTTTTTCCTATTTGCATTTTTGAATCCTGGAAATTTATTGACATAGTTGTGTAACTAATGAAAATTGTGTTTTATAATGTGGGCTAATTAGAGAATAAGGCTTTTTAAGAACAATAGGAAATGATCTCTCTCTCTCTCTCTTTCTCTCTCTCTCTCTCTCTCTCTCTCTCTCTCTCTTACACACACACACACACACACACATATAGATACGCACACAAACTAGCACGAAATACACTAGCTGGTATGTGTATTTCGTATAGATCTATAGGCACCCAATATAGTTTAAACAAATTTTCTATAGGAGGTTTTACTTTCATTCATATTTGCATTTAAGAACTCATAGAAATTATTTGAATATGTTAGATTGAGCAATGCATGTCAAAAAGATGGAAATATGTGAAGATACAAGGTTCAGTATTTTGTTATTTCTGGTAAAAAAAAATTTGATCTTCCAATATACTCAGAAAATAAAAACCTTGGTATGACTAAGAATTGAGCTGTAAATAAGAGCACTTCTTGGAAACAAAACCTTTGCGTCATCACAGGATGTATTCAAGGCGATAAACTACCTTCTCAAAGTAAATATGAGGTGCAGAGTGCCAAGATTCCTCCAGGAATGCTCCTGAGAAGTAAAATCCTTTTATACAGAAGTGCTGATCACAGTCCAAGTATTGCTGGCTTAGCTCATGTTCTTTTCCATGCTTTTAAAAGACAATTTTTCCTACAAAGGAAGGGAATGACCCGCAATGAGCATCACAATACTTAGATTAACCATGGTACACAATTTAAAAGGATTCTTCATTCTAGTATTTTTAGGCTTACCTGCTTGAAAAAAAAAAATAGGTATCAAAGCAGGTTTTATTTAACAAATATTCCAGTGTAAATACCTGAAAAATACAGGAAAATTTCCTATAGGATGTGGACATCATTTTCTCTTTTAAGAGGAGTAATTCCGTAGTTAACATACGCATTAATATAAACAGTCTTGATTTGTGGAACTTTTGAAGTGGAGTGGGCAACTACTGCTCTCCTGCTTCCTAACAGCATCACTGAGTGCTACAGTCTCCTTTTTCTGAGGCTAGGCAGGTGGAGAGCACAAGGACCCACAAGGAGATTCTCAATGGGGCCAGTTACTCAGCCTACTGACTTTCTTCTCTCTCTCTCTCTCTTCACGTTTGGAAGGCATTAGTAAGTTAGAGACAGAGAAAATCTTTTTCTCCTGTCATAAGATCAATTTCCTTTCAATTGATAAGCTAAAACTTTAATTCCCTGTGGATCGCAGGCTTCTCATTGTTGCTGTTTTCAACTCAAACACTGAGCTTCAAGACGTTCCCTTTTAATATTGAGTTCCAAAATGCATGATTGAACTAAAAGATAACGCCAGTGCTGTTCGTTTCTTACCTTCTGTTTCTGCTGTATTCTTTCTGGAACTCGTCATTCGAGTTTGCTAGAGCTGCTTTAGCCATACAAACAATTATGCACACACAAGTTCCTAGTCTATTTAATTCTATGTTTACTACTTCATTTTAACAATCTTGAATAAGGAAAGGAACCTTGGGAGAACCTTTGATGCTTGGACGATGAGATCCTCTCACTGGGAATAACGTAATTATAAAGAAAAAAAAGGATAAAATAACATTCACTTATATTTTAAGGTTAGTTGGAACTAATTGTCTAATAATGAAGATAAACACAACTGATTAAAAATGGGTACATTTCTTCTGAAAGACATACTGCATTACATAGACATTTGTTAACATGTCTAAAATCTACACCACATTAGTTGATTTATGGTTATTTGAAAGAAGGTCAATTAATGAGTGGGAACGTGGGGTATAATTAAGAGGTCTTTTCTTTACTCTCTCTTCAAGCTAGGGAACAGTTCTGCATACTGATGAGACAACATCTATTACAATGCCATCTATTGGAGTTAGGTAATTAACTCAGAATGAATCACACAACAACATATCTTTGCTAAAGGCAAGAAGTCTATGGAAGATCAGGTAGCATTGTGAAAAGACACATGTTACAATTATGCTAAAGAAGATCATACGCTCAATTCTTGATTGATCTTGAAGAAGTCCATTATCCTGTGGAAATGAAATGCTATATGTCTGCCTAGAATGAACTGTTCTTGGGTATTTTCTGTGGTGCTCATAATTAATTATTTTAAAGAAACACTTGCTTTTTTTTTTTTTTGAATATTTGGATGTAAAGATAGATCTCACTTCAAAAGACCATCTCTCCATATCATGTGAGGAAGAATACAACCTATGGGTTTGAACTCTTCTTTTTGCAAGTTGCTGTTTTACTTTAAATTCTTGTTGAAATGAATCCAAACCATAAATTAAAACTAGAGCCATTTACATTAGCACAGCATGGTAGCTATAATGGAGAATTTTCCCCTGTCATGCATAGTAGTCACTCAGTTTGGATCACTTTGGAACCTATGCTAGTTTCTTAAAGTCTCTGTTAAAAATGGCATTACATTTTTACAACTTTACTGAACCAGTATCTTTGGGAAAGTTGAAGAAAATTCTATTTTTTAATAACAATTGCATTTTTGACTCATAAATGTTTGAAAAGCTTAAACCTGTACATTTGGGGAATGTGTGTGCCTCCTCAGCTGCTTGAGTCCTACATTACCATGTAGAGAACATTTGGGTTGATG
The DNA here is from genome assembly GCF_900095145.1 of Mus pahari. Taxonomy (NCBI): domain Eukaryota; kingdom Metazoa; phylum Chordata; class Mammalia; order Rodentia; family Muridae; genus Mus; species Mus pahari. The sequence continues at coordinate 65,578,161 of NC_034601.1, forward strand.
AAGGCTCTATATATCACAGGGGCCCCATTAGGTTACAATGCAGCTGAAACATTTCAATATGCTTTAACTTTGTAGCCACCTTAATGTCATGCTACATATACGTATACAGCACATATACTATGCTATGGCTGGTATATACAAGCTTAGGGTTAAGAAATATAAGACAATGGCACATGAGAGACAGTGAATGTTTCGGAGAGAATTTAAGTAGAGAAGCAGAAATGGGACATAAGAATTAAATAATAGAAATAAAATTTACACTTAAATTTTCTTATTGTCAGACCTTCGTTCTAATACTAGAAATATAATATTGGGCCTCTATGTAGGTCTTCAACTTGAAGATTATAGAGTTTGGACTTATTAAACTTCATAATCCCATGAATAAATTCTTATGGACAGACAGACCGACAGACAGACACACATACACACACACACACACACACACACACACACACACTCCTCTAAAGAACCCAAATTAGAATACAAGATTATTCAATAAATGTCAGATTTAAGAAATGTAGATTTTGTGAAGACAGAATAGACAAGAGGATAGATTACGCTAAGAATAAGTGCCCTGGGATTTTTCTGAAAGTGCTGAAGATAAATAACCTTATTTAAGAGAGCACACTTTCCCACAACATGTGTACTTGTTCATTTAATTTAACTTAATTTTTCTACTGGGAGGAACGATTTGGGTTTGCTTTAATATGTTTAAACCATCATAGCTTCAGTATGTATTATGTAAGACTGGGTTTAAACAGGGTGAAAAAAATAAAAATAATTTGTTAAAGAGAAAGAGAGAGAGAAAATTGAGAATATATACAGGGGAGGATTCTGATCGAACTAATTAACGTGTGAAAAGATGACCAAAATGACCTAATTAATGTGTGAAAAGATGACCAATATGGATGAAATAGTAAGAAACTGTACTGCAGACTGGTAGTAAAGGAGTATACGACTGGAGTACGCTATGTAAATGATGAGAGGATAGTTTTAGTTTGCAGATCAGTTCTATTATTGCTAATGAAAAATTCAAAGAAGCGATGATGTTTATTGGCTAAGACGGGATAAAGAACTGTGGGGTGGTGAGCTTTGCACAGACAGCCTGGTTCCTGGTGGAGCACAGACCTGGAACCCTGGTGACCCTAACGGACAGGTGTTCAGCCGTGCTTCCTGGGCCCCTGACTCCTGTCGAAGTTACCGCCTCCCACAGCTTCCCATCCCAGCCCCTTGCAGAGAGGTGTGTGGCCATCAGCCATGTAGGCAATACCCCAAGCTCCTGGAATTCTGTCTGGCCTCCACCCCCACAGTTACCTGGCAACAGCCAGGTATGCTCCTCTCCACAGTTACTTAGCAAAGGCCAGGATGGCCCAGCCCACTGTAAAAGAAGCTGCTTGCCGCCTCCTCTCTCTCTTGCCTCTCTTACTCTCTTATTCTCTTGCTCTTACTCTTTCTCCCTTGCTCCCCCTCCATTTCCCCCTCTCTTCAAGTGGCCATGGCCAGCCTTTCCTTCCCCACTCGCTCCCTCTCTCTGCCTTTCTACAATAAACTCCTCAAAACCATGGACTGACTCTTCTCATCAGGGACGCACCGTGCTGCAGCCATGGAGCAGGTCTCCCTCTTCAGAGCCATGCATCTAATAACCTCCCTCTGCATCTACACCAAACCAACCCACCCACTGAACCTGCCTAGTACTCTCATCCTCGTGGTGATCAGCCAGAGCTCTCTCCCCATACCCTTTTCCCTTTGGCCCCTGGGCCAGAGTCTGCCTGAGGGTCCCCACCCATTCTCAGCTCTTTCGTGACATACAGCAGTGTCTGGGATGTCTGAGAGCAAGGACCTGTCATCCCTGGCCTCTGTGTAGCCCAGTGACCCCAGAACTGGCTCTTCTTTTGTACGCAGTGGCATCTGTGGTGCCCTTGAGACAGAGCCCAGCTCTGGCAGGTCTGTGGGGACTCCAGACTGTGCCGTCCTCAACGTTGGAGTGTGTTCCCATGGCTTCTCACAGTCCAACACCCACCCTGCGGTGGCTTGGGGTCAGTGCCATCAAACTCCCTTGTGTCTGCCTTGCACAGCAGCCCTAGCCCCGAGCAGACGTGGGACCCCATTTTTGTCCCAGAAAGAACCACAAGGAAATGGTCAAATAACTTAATAGGCATAGTCTTTGAATCTATCACACTTCAAAATTAGGAGAGCAGCAAAAAGGAAATGCTTGACAATTAACAAATGACCTCAGGAGTAATATGTGGATGCATTATGGTTGCTGGGACAGATCTTGTACCACAATGAAGGGTCTTCATACTTGAGGTAATCATAAAGACACTTCATCCATGTGATCTCTACGGATGACACTAGGAAAAAAACAAAGAAAGAAAGAAAGAAAGAAAGAAAGAAAGAAAGAAAGAAAGAAAGAAAGAAAGAGAAAGAAGACAAACAGAAAGGAAGGAAGGAAGGAAGGAAGAAAGAAAGGAAGGAAGAAGGAAAGGAAGGAGGAAAGGAAGAAAGGAAGGAAGGAAGGAAAAAGAAAGAGAAAGAAAGAAAGAAAGAAAGAAAAAGAAAAAAAGAAAGGAAAAAAAGAAAGGAAAAAAAGAAAGGAAGAAAGAGAAGACAAACAGAAAGGAAGGAAGGAAGGATGGAAGAAAGAAAGAAAGAAAGAAAGAAAGAAAGAAAGAAAGAAAGAAAGAAAGACAGGAAGGAAGGAAGAAAGGAAGGAAGGAAGAAAAAGAAAGAGAAAGAAAGAAAGGAAGGAAGGAAGGATGAAAAGAAAGGAAGGAAGGAAGAAAGGAAAGGAAGGAAGAAAGGAAAGGAAGGAAGAAAGAAAGGAAGGAAGAAAGAAGGAATATTCTGGAGAAATTAAGTTTGAAAGTTTTTTGCTAATATTGGGTCTTGAGTGACAGAAAGCAAATCATAGGATTTCTCCGTATCTGAGGGAACCTCAGAGATGACTCAGACAACAGAAGTCAACTTTGATTAGAATCCATGTGATTAAAGGTGACAGTCACCTAGCAATCTTGGATTTCGTATTACTGGCTATTCCAGAAAGAGATGAATGCTCAATGAGATGAATTCAAATGGTCCCTGACAAGGAGTGATGGACAAGCAGGGAAAGCAGGGAAGGAAGGGTTCAGGAATAGCTCATAAGCAACAATGATCCAGAAATTCCTGCTCATCTGCTGCTGAAGGAAATGTGAACATTTGCCAAGAACTAGTCTTACTCTATGAAGTGAAAAAGGAAGGAGTTACTAATTCACAAAAGCACGCTCTGCCATTTGTTTAGTGCTGCCCAGAAAAACCAGTATCATAGTGTTTTTCTTTCTTTCTTTCTTTCTTTCTTTCTTTCTTTCTTTCTTTCTTTCTTTCTTTCTTTCTTTCTTTCTTTCTTTCTTTCTTTTTCAAGGAAAGGTAAATAAATAAACAGAAAAGATAACACCCCTTGCCATTGTGTTAGCATTAGATTTAAAATCCATCCCATGCAAATTGGCCACATAGATAGACCTACATTACCATGACATATACAATTCGATTTTCTAAATATATTAATGTGATTTATAGACTGAATTAACATTTTTATAGTGTCCCTATGGAAATTTGCTGGAGGCAAGCAATGTATATGTAAGTCCTGGCTTCAGGGCCACTGAAGTGAAAGGCTTACTGTTTAGGATACTGAGAGTAAATATTGATAGTCTGTATTTAACCTGCATGGTGAGTTCTCTATTGCACTGTGCTACATTTGAAACATCAGTACAAAAGCTATTCATCATCCAAAACTGCAATATCCAACTACATTTTGTGTGTAATTAATAACTAATCAATGAAAATTATCTGTTTAGCTCTGTTTCCCATTTTTAATAGAGGAACTTGGTTCTCTGGAGTCAAACTTCCTGAGTCTTTTGTATATATTGGACATTAGTCTTCTATCGGGTGCAGGATTGGTAAAGATCTTTTCCCAATCTGTTGGTTGATGTTAAATCAAATTCCTTTGTTTATAAATATGTGTATGCTAGTCAACAAAAATCAGGCCTTTTATAAGGTTCTGCAACTGGAGACATCCTTTTACAACCTTTTATTTGAAAGATATCTTCCATAAATATCACACACATTCTCTCTCTCTCTCTCTCTCTCTCTCTCTCTCTCTCTCTCTCTCTCTCTCTCTCTCTCAAATATACCAGTAGAACCCCAAAATCAACCAACCAAACAAGAAAACAAATTTTAAAAAGCATTATTCATTTAGAACCTGAAGGTTCTAAAATGTGAAATATTGGAGGTAAGTATGTTAAGTACAAATGTTTTCCTTGGCTCTTGATCAAAACAAACTGTTCACTGGAAGGGACCATTTCTTCTGGGTGCTGAGAGCAATTTTTAGTCTCACATGGCAGAGTGTACTTTGTTCAATTTATTTTAGAAAACTATTGTTTTTCTTGGAGTATAAACCATTCAGCTTTCCTTTTTGAGTTAGCTTCTGACAGCAGACACACACTAGGTTTTGCTTTTCAGTCAGAGAAAAATCTGAATTCTTGCCACACAGGTCTTCTTGTTCGGAGTTACATTAAGGATTTTGAGAATGGAAGCTAAGACTATTTTACTATTAAATTATGTTGTTATCCCGTTCAGTAGTAATACTTTATTGAAATGATAGTAATTCAAGCAGAATCTGGACTCAAGCATATTAGTGTAAAAAATGACTAATATGCATATGTTATGTATTATATAAGTCGAGGAGGATATTTGGTGGGAGGAAGGAGACATTAGGAAGGTAGGAGTACACAGGAAGGAGCACTGATAGAGATCACGATGAGATGGAATATGAACAAAGTGCTGAGGCATACACACACACACACACACACACACACACACACACACACACATATATATATACATGTACTAATACATACACAAATGTTATAAAGAGACATGTTTCAAATATGATTTAACATTGATATGCATGAAATTAGTGTCCTGACAATATAATACACACCAGATTGACAGCTCTTACTTAAATTAGGATGATGGATAAAGTTTTAAAAATGGAGGCTCTCTAGACACTTCAGTAATCTCATCAAGGCATTTGCCACCCAAGACTCACTACCAAAGACCTGTCTCTGGATCGAGTGGTAGGAGGGGCACGGACTCCTGAGACTTGTCCTCTGACTTCCTCATATTTGGCATAATGGCATACTTCTGCAAAACACATTCCCACAGACATCTACACATATGCACACACATACCCATGCATACACTAATAAGTTATTTAAAAACCCTTAGTTAAAAGTCTTAATCATGTTTTGAAAGAAATAACTGTGAGTCACATGCTCATTATTCTTCCCCAATTGTGTCCTACTTTCAATAATTTGGTATTGTCTTTTGTATTCCTGGGAGCAAGCTCTGTGTATAGGAGAGAAAGAATGGTGAACATAGGATTTGTTCCACGTCGTAATGAATCTCGACAAGCTAATGGTCAAACAAAGGCAATACAATACCAAGTGGCAACGGGAAGTACAGTGGCAGCTCAAAGCTGGTCCACAGAGAAATCAAATTAACTCATGCTTTGCCGTTTGGGAGACTTCCTAGCTGAGTGATCACTAGGCCACGTCAAAGCTAAAGTGACAAAATGTTAGGAAAAGTGTTTCCAAGTGGAAACTGACACTCTCTTCTTATCCTTCCAGTTTGTGAAGAAAAAGCACCTTGTCCACATTTTGTAAAGGAGAAACTTATTTCCTGATAGAATCTAAGGAAGGGTTAAACCTATGCTTTAGAAGGTGTAGGGACACAGCCAAGGCTGGGAGCATAGGAGCCAAGAACAAGCTTTTAGCCTCTTTCTTTATGACACATGTTGGGTTTAGTCTCATCCAGTGCAAACTGAGTTTTATTTCAGATGGCAGTAAAAAGCCCACTTGACTTTGGCTAGGAGTTTAAAGTTCTAAAAATCTGGGGATAGACTAATAGATTCAACCTGCAGCTGGCTCTCATCCCTAAGTGAATAAATGGCGGCCCGAGTGTTGGGATCACGTGAGGATTTTGAAACTCGTGTAGTAATCATAAGGTGGTTAGTTGAGAGGAGCTGTGGTTCCTTGGGGGAAACGGTCTTGGGGTGGCAAGATCACAGATGGTTATGGTTTGCATTTCATATACACAGAGTTTCCTGAAAATATTGCAGATCTCCTAACTGTAATTATATAAGGTATTTTTCCAAGTACTAATAAGAACAACTAAATAGAATAGGATCCCCCCTTCAATATGCAAAATTTGCTTAATTTATTTTTTAAAAAAACTAGTTATTTTAAGTACAGATACATGCATTTACATAGAAGTAGGGATATTAAGATGCAAAGGATATGGATATAAACATTAGCATCTGTTAAACTTATTTGGAAAGAATGCATTAAAAATAAACACAAAAATTACAAAGGAGTTTAGGGCATTTAGTTTATTTACTTTGTTTTTAAAAAAGAACAAATACAAGATTATTTTACAGTCTACCATTCTGCAACAGGAAAACTGATAACCATACACACACACACACACACACACACACACACACACATTTCCTGCATGTACATATATATTAGTATGTATGTATAATTTTTTTTATCTTTCACATCAGTCAGCTCACAATATATCTATGCATCCATCATCTATCTAAGCATAGATCTAATTCCTGTTGTATTATATAGTTATGTGGGTGTTGACCATTGAGATCGTTATGTAACAGGTCTTTCTAGACCAAGAACATGACCCCCTGAATATCTGGAAGAGGCAATTTTGCACAACCACGTTACGGTGTTTTACCTTCTTTTTGGTGGTAGCTAGGAATTTAGGTTATGTATTATTTCTTGCCCCCACCCCCAACCCATACTCTTCTCTTAAACTGTTACCAGAATATGGTGTCTTGTGATTGACTTCTTGCTTTAATCTTAAGTTGTTGACATGTAATTCAGAGTAAAATGTATTTGGATGGAAATCAAGTCTGGTAGGAATGATAATGTTTTCCAGGTTCCTGGTTGCTTATATTTTACTAGTCAGGTTCCAGAGTGAGCTGATTTAAAAGAGTTTGTTATCCATGGAGGTAGCATTGTACATTTTCCCTCTATTATATGAGGTACCTGTGCAAAAAGTATGTAAGACATTCTAATTCATAATTTCAGAGTTAGATTCTGTGTGTATGAGCCTCCCTGGAAGCTTTCTCCACACAGTCTGCAGTCTTGGTGCAAGGTAAGAAGCAGAAGATGGAAAAGAACATCAGACAATCAGGCTCTTCTGCCTTCCTTCAGCTATTTGTAGGTAACACTTTTCTTTGGAAAATGAATTATTCAGAGTTGACGCAAAAGTCAGAGCTGAAGTGCTAAAAGTAGAGTTTAAAGCCACACAAGTTAAAAGCACAGTATATAAGATGTTTTGCTTTAAGCAAACCGAAACATTAAAAATGGAAAGAAATCCCAATCTTTTCATCTTCATGTGTTGCATTGTTGTGGTTTTCAAATATAATTTTCTTAAAGGCTAATATGTTTTATGGAATGCCATCATTCTGAAAAAGTTATAATAACAATGTTAGTGTAATATTTATATCAACAATTTTATACAAAGTTAATGGGTAAGGTAGAGAGAGAATTTGCACTTAATATTAAAAGCCTACTTTAAAAAAAATGACAGAATGACTGAGGGTCAAAAGTTTAAAAAACAAGGCAAGAAAATTAATTAAAATGTATTTGAAATTAGGCAAGGAAGCACCTCACCAAATACAGAGCACTTATTTTCTGAAACAAAAGTTGGTGCACTAGTCCATCAGTAATTTTGATTTGTGGTTTTATTTATTGACAAAGGGCTTCAAGAAAGCAGAAATTAGCTTCCCATTTTCATTTAAATAGCTACAGTAATTGGCAAAATGCAGCGGTTTAAAGGACATGCCAAGATGCTCTATTGGCACAAATATGCATCCATCCCTGCAACTAGATAAGCTGTGCCTTTTCAAATATCCTCAGAACATGAGTACTCTCTTAGCAGCAGAAAGGGTCCCAAGGAACATCAGGTCACCAAAGGATTGTGCCAGAATGGGGAATGTAGAGGTGTGAAGAGGTGGAGAACATAAGAAAATGAGTATTTTGCATAAAGATACCAAAAGGGTTATGTTGCTGATATAAAAAATTATATATATACATATATGTATATATTATATATGTATATAATTATATATATGTATGTATGTGTGTGTATATGTGTGTATGTGTGTGTATATGTGTGTATATGTGTGTATGTGTGTGTGTGTGTGTGTGTGTGTGTGTGTGTGTGTGTGTGCTGAGAATTCCTGCATTTTCTTTTGTATGCTTGTGTTTTGGTTTAATCAAAAACTCCATCTGATGCTGGTTCTATCCCTTAATGTATATCTTGGACAATGCAATGGATGTACTTCACAGGCAGTAGTGGGTATCCAGCACTGATCTGAACTACTCTGGCTCACTCAGACACACATTGGTAGTCCTAAACACTTCTAGTGAAGGGACTTACAGGTTTAAAAATGCCTTTAAAACATCTTCATCTTCTAGAAGAGAATGTAATACAGCCACAGGCTCTTGGCCCCATGCTTTTGAGCAAAACAAGAACACATCATAGAAGAAAGCTCTTTACCACATGGTTGACAGGAAGCAGAGAGGGATGCGGTTAGAGCAACGTTACCCTAAAATACCCATCCTTCATAGTGTGGTTGTTCCAATAGGATCTACCTACTAATGGTGAGAGAAACTGGGCACCAAGCCTTTAACACAGGAGCCTCTGGAGAACATCCCATATTCAAGCTATAACAGGGACAGAGGCAAATATTAATAAAGTTGTAAACTTAGTTATCATGTCACTAGTTCCTGCTCTTCCTTGGTTTCCAGTCCTCCCAAACCTCTTTTTTAAAAATACAGCTTAATTGAGATCCTGTTGAACTCTGGCTTATTATTTTGACTACCAACATTCTTCAGAAGTTATATATTAATTATGATTATAATACAGAAATATAGATTTTTTACCAATAGATTCAAGAGTATCAACCTTGAGCACTGATCCTGATGTTGTATTTTTGTTGTTGTTGTTGTAGGGTTTGTTCATTGAGTGTGACTCACGTCCATCCTATGATTTACTTATGAACAATGGACTACAGGAAAGCTAGTGGAGGCCTTATGATTCCACAAATGGAATTCATGGCACTTGATCTTTAATACTTAGGATGCTGGAATCATTTTCTGGCTTTCAAAGAGATAGGTTTGTGAGCTGTCAGAAGCCCTTGTGAAGGCTGATACCAAAGGACCAGAAGCTGCTGTCATGGAGCTGTGATAATCTTAACTATGGGAATAAAAGGGTACTTCTCAACTTCAGCTTAGACTCAGGTAGCACTGTAAGCCTCATTGACTTCTGAATGGGGCTTTGAGCTCAGCAGAAGGTGAGTCTAGATCACCGACTCCTGATTCCCAGCAACAGATAAAAACATGCTCTACATTAATCTCCACATCTGTCATAATTGGTTGCATAATACTTGATAACTATAATAGGCCTCTTTTTTGCATTTATTGAGAAGGAAAATAAATAGAATCTTTGCCACAAGGCAGGAATATTGCACAACTATTCAAATTATTCTCCGTTTTCAGAGCATCGCCCCAATGTCTTTCCTCTTAGACAACATGCTACTCAGAGCATAGATTTTTCACAGTGTGGCTATAAAAGCAGGCCTCATAAATACTGATATGGTCATAGAGAGACTGCAAGGTCAGAGTTGAAAGGAATATATTGGTATCTCAAACAGGCCACTCCAAATTTGCCCATATATTTTTATGTCTTTGAGTCTAACGTTGTGAATCTGCCCAGAATAACTTGAAGGCAGTGAAGAAAAGGATGTGACAAAATATTTAAAGGCAATAAGTGAAAAAATGAACCAATGTCATGTTTATGCCTCAGTTGAGTTGAGACGGCTCAATGAACGATTTTGCCTTGTTATATTACAAGGATGACAGCATGTTAAGCAGAGGCTGTAGCTCTCAGCTCTGCTACTTAAACGAATCATAAACTTCATCAAGTTATTTAGTAAGGTATTGAACACTGCCTATACACCAGGCATGAAATGGAATAGTTCAAAGCTGTGATGTGTGCTTCCATCAATACACGAATTATCACTTTTGGTTTTATGTTGTAAGCAAGGAAAAGAATTCAGTTATATTTTGAAGGCCACAGGATTCATATTCAGGTTTTACTGTATGTCAAAGCATTTTATGTTGCTACTTGAAGATATTAATTCTGTTACTTTTCAATTTGAAATAATTGTCATATTGAAGAGAAATCCATGAAAACTCTTTCTACTATAGGATTAGAATCTAGCAAAACTGACATATATATATATATATATATATATATATATATATATGTATATGTATGTATATACATATGTATATATGTATGTATATACATGTATATGTGTATATATGTATATACATATACATATATATATATATGTAGGCATTATTCACATAGGAAAATTCTAAATATAGTAATAGTGCTCTACATTATAAGTTGCTTAGAACTTAAATAAAACTGCTTTAAAAACTTGGGTGTTTAAAAATTCCTTTTGGTATTAACAAATTGAGTTTTTCTCTAAGCCTATGAAATCAGAGAACAGTCAGTGTGAGGCAAAATCCAAAAATACAGGCCAAGAATAGATGGTCCACGTCTTCAAGCCTAACGGTGAGTGGTGAAGAGTGACTTTCCTGTTTGCATTGCAGAGGCTAGAAAAAGCTTAATTTCTTCTGCATATCTTTAAAAAAAAAGAAATTTTCCATAGTGTTCCGCTTCACAGCTCAGAAAAGTTTCTAAAAATTTTCATGAAGTCTTTTGCAGGCTTGTGAAGCAAAGACTAGAATGCAGAGCAACACAGAAACATAAACTCACTTTTAAAATATAAGTATTACCACTATCATTTCAGAACATAAGTAGATTTTAATTTTAAAATTAGGAAAATTAGCCAAAATAAGCAGAATGCATTAATTCATTCTCTCTCTCTCTCTCTCTCTCTCTCTCTCTCTCTCTCTCTCTCTCTCTCTCTCTCCTCCACATTTTATTCCCCTCCTCCACCCTCCTACTGCTCCACATTCCATAATTCCTCCCCACCTCCTGTCTCCACCCCTGACCCCACCTGACCTCTAAACTCCCTGGGGCCGCCAGTCTCTTGAGGGTTAGGTGCATCATCTCTGACTGGACACAGACCTGGCAGTCCTCTACTGTATGTGTCTTGGTAGCCTCATATCAAGTGGTGTATGCTGCCCGTTTGGCGGTCCAGTGTTTGAGAAATCTCGAGGGTCTAGATTTATTGACACTGCTGGTCCTCCTACAGGGTCACCCTCCTCCTCAGCTTCCTTAAGCCTTCCCTAACTCAACAACAGGGGTCAGCTGCTTCTGTCCATTGGTAGGGTGCAACTCTCTGCCTCTGACCCTTTCAGCTGTTTGTTGAGTCAGAGGGCAGACATGCTAGGTCCCTTTTTGTGAGCACTCCACAGCCCCAGTAATAGTGTCAGACCTTGGGACGTCCCCATGAGCTGGATCCTTCTTGGGGCCTGTCACTGGACCTTCCTTTCCTCAGGCTCCTCTCCTTTCCATCCCTGCAATTCTTTCAGACAGGAATAATTATGGATCACAGCTATGACTGTGGGATGCAGACCCACTCCTTCATTTGATGCCCTGTCTTCCTGTTGGAGGTGGGCTCTAAAAAACCCTCCGTAGTGGATTTCTTTGTATATGTTTCTATTACACAGCTACATTGACAATACTTTGACACTGGTAGACCCATCTCTTAGGCTGGATTTTCAGTGTTCTAGGATCCAGTGCCATAGTAGGAAGTCAGGGTTGTTTCTGATGATTTTTTTTTTTTTTTTTCTGAGCCGGCTGAATATTTCGGTTAGTCAGTCAACAGCCCTACGGTGAGGGTTTTCAAATGGACACCATGCTGTGGTGTGCTGTTTTACAATGTTGGAAGAGTACTGTGTGGTCCACGCCAGTTTTCTCTAGGCGCCCACAAGACCAGAAAACTGCCCAGGTCCACCGTTACACTGTTTATTTATGCAGCCATGCGCCCTCCTCTTTGTGATGCGTAGGCCACAGTGACCACTGATACTGTACACTCCCCACTTTGCGATCTGGGAGTTGGAATGAAATGAATGCCAAGTGTGAGAGAACACTGCAGTTAGGTGGAGGGGTGGGGGGCACCCCATTTATGACTCTCCACAGTCTTTCCTAAGTTTTCATTTCTTTGCCTCCTCCGGGTTCTGTGACGGAGTCTTCTCAAGGATACCAGAAAAAGAAGCAACATAAACTTATTTGATCCCTGGGCTGGCACTTCAGATCACACAGTGAAACATCTGGGACTCTTTGAGCATACTTTTTTTTTTTTTGCACAAGTCACATGACGCATTAGTTTCAGAGTCCTCCTTAGTTGTAATGACACCACACAGCCTTTAAAAAGATAAAACATTCCTCCATTTAAATTTCTTCATAAACTTTTTATTTAAAAAAAAAAACCTTCCAAATATTAAAATACATCACACCTTAGAATGAAACCGAACTAAAATCCATGTAACTCAGTGAATTTCTATGCAGTTGCAATAAGCACTACGGACTAGAACTTTATGTGCAATGTCACTGAGTATAATGGTTGTCATCATTAATTGAGTATGCAGGGGCAGGGGAATGGGCAGGAGCAGTGGCAGGGGCAGGGGCAGAGGCAGAGGCAGAGGTAGAGGAGGCAGAGGAGGCAGAGGAGGCAGAGGAGGCAGAGGCAGAGGCAGAGGCAGAGGCAGAGGCAGAGGCAGAGGCAGAGGCAGAGGCAGAGGCAGAGGCAGAGGCAGAG
>NC_034601.1:65591042-65593105 GCF_900095145.1 Mus pahari
GGCAGAGGCAGAGGCAGAGGCAGAGGCAGAGGCAGAGGCAGAGGCAGAGGCAGAGGCAGAGGCAGAGGCAGGCTGATCTCTATAAAGAGGCCAGCTTGATATACATAGAGAGTTCCAAGCCAGCAAAGGCTATATGGTGAGATCCTGTCTCAAATAACTTAACTAGTTATCTAGCTAGCTAGCTAACTAACTAAGCTCCTAACCTACACATACCTTAAGCAAGTCTGTAGGTTTATTTTTTTTTCTTAAAAGAGTTTGGAAATAAGAAAGGGAAGCAAGTACAGCAAATAATAAATAAATAAATAAATAAATAAATAAATAAATAAATAAATATTTATTATGGATGTGTTTTCAGAAAAACAAAATCTCAATGATCTTCGTGGACCTACCTTAAATGATAGTTTTGCTTGTTAACAGCATGGAGTTTGGAAACAAGACTGAATTTTACCTGATGATAATCTGGGCTAATCATGAATGTCTGCATATCCTTGCCATCAGATTTAAAATAGGGATGGGGCTTAGGAATAGGAAAATTTTGCATTATAGTAAAGATGAAAATGGACAGTATATAAAACTGGGCACCCAGAGCTTAGCTAATAGCAAGTATTGCAGTGGAAGGCAGCTGCTTTTCCCATTGCCTTTTCTGAAAGAAGTAATGGAAATTCTGACCAGCTTAGCATTTGAAGTTCATGTCTGCCTCCCGTCCAAATTGCTTTAGAGATCTCTGCCGACACAGCGTCTTCATTGTTAGGACATTTTCATTTTTCATCCATTCTTTTCTCCACTTTCCACCATAGCCTGTGGGCAGGATAAAATTGTAGCTCTCTTTACCAGGCAAATGGAGAAATGTACTCAGCGACTATTGACTCACTTAGGGAGAAAACTCCTTGGTTTTCAAGTATTCATTAAAATATTATGAGATGTTGGTTACAATTTTTAATGTTTCCTTTCTAGGGAAATAAACAGGATGTCGTTTATTCTGAAGATACTCCATCTGGGGACTTCATGAGAATCAGGCATAGGAGGAAAATATTGGTTTGTGGGGACTAATTTAAGTCATGTTTCCTAAAGTAAAATATCATCTGCTTTAGGATATTATAATTATATAAAGTTAATCAGTATATGGGAAGAAAACTAAGCAACTGCCTGCAATTGTGTAGCAACATATTTGATTTGGTTTTGTTGAATCTCTGTGAGCATATCTTTAAGTCTCTTGTGATCCACCCAAGTTCCAGAAGCAGAGCTGTAACAAGGATAGGGCAGATCCTGTATGATAAATGTTGTCATGCAAATCACTCTATATCTGGGAACAAAGGCCAGGGGACTTGAGAAGCAACATTTTCTTTTAAGTGCTTTTCTGTTCAGAACTCATTTTAGTCTGCATCACTTTCTATCCAGATTCAAGGACTGGTTGGTCTATTTCAATTTCCTGTAGATGACTACAAGAGTTCTCTTTTCTTTCACTTTCACCTATAAGCATTAATTTTTACCTCAAACACTTCCTTATTCTTAAATGTAACATAAAAATGGAGTTTTGAAATGGCAGGCCATAAATATGAAAAACATCTTACTTGTAATAGTTTCTGATACTGAGCTTGGTTAACAATTCAGTCAATATAATGCTTTCCCTAAAAATATGGATGTACAATTTCAGTCCACCAGAACCCATGTAAAAGAGCCAGAGGTTGTGACATACTCTTATAATTCTAGTGCTGGAGAGAGAAAGACAGATGGATTTCTGGAGATTACTGGTCAACTAGTCTTCCCAAATTAGCAACTTCCAGACAAGTGAGAAACCCTCTCTCAAAAGACAATCTAGATAAACAGTGTTCTCGTGTTGATATTTGATATCATGTCAATACAAAATCACATATGAATACGTATGTATGTACACACAAACACACACACAAACACACACAACTCATTACCAACGAACTTTGCCTTCTTCTTCCACATTTGATCTCTCTCTTTATATCTATCTATCTATCTATCTATCTATCTATCTATCTATCTATCATCTATCTATCTATCTATCTATCTATCTATCTATCTATCTATCTATC
>NC_034601.1:65593415-65625804 GCF_900095145.1 Mus pahari
CCGTATCTTTCTGCCTCATGGTTGTTGTCATACCATGTAAGCTCTTAGCTATTGCTTCAGTTTCAGGCTTGCTTTTCTGTTGCTGTGATCTTCAACCACAATGGTCGTGAGGTCTGATCTCTGAAATAGTAAGCAAGTGCCCACTAAGTACTTCATTACAAGTTGCCTTGGTCATAGTCTATCTATCTTCACAAGATTAGAGAAATGACTAAGATAGAATGTGATGACTTCCAGGGGAAAAACTATTTCTATAGCTTTTCAGACCGAACACACTGAATAATCAAGGAAACCAACTGGGTTCTCAGGAAAGAGACACAAGATGCTTGGTGTGCATTATGTTATTTAAGGGAAGAGAACACTTAACAGAATGAGTGCTAGAGAGGACTTGCTTTACATTTACACACATACTTTGAAGAAACTGACACCAAAGAATCTGTGTCCTCAGTGTCAGGAATCAGCGGAATCTGAGGAATAGAAATGCATGAATTCAAGATATGGGNAGTCCACTTACAACCAATGGGAAGAACAGTTATCAGCATATTGGTAATGACCACTAGAAAATTAAGGTCCCAAGGGAAAATAACAAATATAATTTATAATAATTCTTGAATTACTACTGAGATTTTGTATTTTTTTCTTTACCACTGCAATATGTATTCATTTTTTTAAAAAAATATTTTCAAGACAAAGAGGTTAAAACGATGAACAGTACTACATAAGATTCCTTTTAATCTATGTCGGAATAGAGGAGGCTTTTCTTTGAGCCACGGGTTGCATCATCAAGCACGCTGCCCCGACAGGCGATGTGCCTCTCCACCTCTCTGCAATGGTGTTCCCGATCTCTGCAGTTTACAGATAAGACAGGACTAAAGAGATCTACACCAAAACATCTGAACTGTATCTATCGGATTTATAGATGCTGCCATCAGTAAACTTGAGCTTGCAGGAAATTTGCTCCAAAGCACATGTCCCTTCCTGAAAAAGTGAGCAAAACTCTAGGGCTATGTCAGGAATTGAGGAATTGAGTTCTGCCAAAGCACTTTGGGTTAAACATGTCATTTGTAACATCATCAGCATATAATGGAATGTGTGGAGCGCATTAGGCACCCAGGAGTTACTGATAGGTCTAAATCTGACCCTAAAAAGAAAGAATGCAGGTCTCCTTCCACTTTACTCAATTCAGCCCTGCATTGAAGGCATCTGGGGAACTCATTTCAGGAAGGAATCTTAGCTCCTGGAAACTCCTGAGTTACTAGGCAGTAATTGTGTTCATAAGCCTGTGTGAAATCAACCACTACATGCTGGAAAGAATAACCCTAAAGGGTACTGGGGAAGATGTGCATAAAATTAAAAGCTAATGTGCAGGGTCATATGAATTTGACATTCTCTGAAGATGGGAAGGGTCACATGTTTAAGAAAAGAGGCGTGGGGGGTTGGGGGGTGCGGGGCGGGTGCAAAATGAGAAAAGCTTTGTACTGTGTCAGAACCCTGTGCTCTCCTACAGGCTGGCTCTTTCTAACTTTGCAACTGTGGGCAAGTCTTATTTCTTCACTGAATTTCACTCTTCACATATGAAGTGGGAATAGAACAGAGTTGCTTTGAAGATCAAATGACTTGGGAGTATTGAACATGCTTTGAAAAACTTTGAAAAGAATGACTTACTATAAACTGTTCCCACATTTGGCAGTAAAGCTTACATGTCTTTGAGGTAATTAGTAAAGTAGAGATGAAACCTCCTGTGGAATTGGGCTCTTTAAACAAAATCTCTCTGTGACTTGCTGGGTTAACAAAGAAAGTTCAAACTGTTAGGCACATCTATCCGCAGGAAGGCACACAGAGGGCAGAGTCTTCACTGTGCCAACAATAGGTTTATAATAATGGGCTGAGTGAGCAGTCTGCATTTGGAACTTAGGAGAGTCATTGCTTGGCCGTCTCATAAGCAAACGATTTTTATTTTCTTCAAATGCCATATTCTTACTACCTAAGTTACACTTGAAATACCAAAACGTCAAGATCATGGCTAGCAAAGGAAAGAAAACTAATATTTCTCTGGATGAGATCCACCGAATATGTTCTGAGCCTTGAGAGTCAGCAGAATGATGGAAGGCAGGCTGAAGCCCAGGAAGAGAAATCCCAGCATGGGCAATGATAAGCAAGCATGCAAATGGGTCTCCTAGGAAGAAAATGGGAAGAGAATCTTCCTGCCCCCGAGAAAGGCGTCGTCTACCTGCATACCCAGGGCATCAATATATCCACTGCAAATTTGTAGTGTGCACGCTGTGTTCTATTAAGAGCAAGCTCGACGATGCTTTCCACCTTAACCCATGTCATATTCTTTGCCACGTGCTACGACTTGTCAAAAGCAGCCTGTCCCAGGGTAAGTTACGGGACCAGTCCCCTGAAAACTTTACATAAAAGTAGAGTGATTCTATTTTCTCTCTTATTTTTTCATTTATTTCCACATGCATGCATCGAATATCAGTATCTTCTCATCTTACATGTTGAAATGAATGGGTAATCTTAAATCTTACTCCACCGAGAACTGGATCTGGATCTGGACTGTATTAAGAATTGGACTAAATGTTTGGCTGTGTTAATGTCTCCTTCATGCAAATGACAACCTAGGAAATTGCTTTAAAATGGTAACATTGAAACATATGGCATAAAGTTATCATGTGGGTATGTCCAAAGGCTAGTTGATCCATTCTGGAAACCTTTGCAGCAGTCAAGGGGTCAGTTGTCTTATTTTAGGTAAGAGCAGTGTAGTTCCCAAATTTGGAACGCTTTTGTAACCATTTAATCAACCTAACGGGATGATTCTGCCATTCATAGTTTAAATTTAAATCTCATGCACGTCTAGGTTGCCTATCACAATGCAAATCATAACTTAAAGCTTTTCTTCCAGCTATTTAGAAGTAAGCATCCTTTAAAACAACTTACTGAGAACTTCATACCTTTATATAATGGGTTTTAGTCCCTTTAATGTCCTTCTTTCTCTCCTTAGCTCTTTCTCTCCTGCTCTATCCCTTTTCTCATCGAATCTTGATGGGCAAATATAATGCATGGTAAAAATGCTAGATCCCTCGTTATACCCACTTGTTACCGGAACTGAATTTTGGTCACGTTTCCTCTGACGCAGGCCATTTCCAGTTCTGCGGTGAGTCTAACATCTCACTCAGAAATGCCTGCCCCACCCCATATTTCATCGTACCATTTTAAAATAAGCTTTCCTGCCACAATCCTTTTTATTAATCGCCCTCTGATTGGAGCTGTATTTAAAGTAAATGCGGCAGCAATTTCCGGAGCCATAACCAGAAGTTGCCTCAGCGGGTTTCTTCATTTGGTACCTTTCATCACGTACGATAGATGGACAACTAACTCAGCCAATTAAAATGGAGAAATTGTTCTTGCCTTTGGTAACTGGATCTTACTTTTTCTTGAAGGCAGAATACTTGCCTTAATTGCAGTCTGATTTTACTTAGGACATAGCAGCAAGTGGAGTTTCAAAGGCAAACCACAGACTAGGCGACAGGCTTAAGCTTCCTGTGAGAACCAATGCCTTTTACTGGCGGTGCGAGACTGACTCTGTGTAGAGGAAGTTTCTGCAGCTGCCTGCTCTTGGGTACCTATCAGCTGGTTCTGGCTTTGCTAGAATTTGTCCTTACAAAATAAATGAACATAGTGATCAAATGTCGCCCTTCTCATAAATCTAAATCTCTCTGTTCATTCTCAACATAGCAAGTCAGAAACATTCTTTGGGAAAGTAAATTACCAAGGTGATAGGGGTTGTTAAAACATAGGATGAAGGAAGTATTATTAAAAAAAAACAACAACAACAAAAAAAAAACCCAGAAAACCTATGATTAATTTTTTTTTTTTTTTAGTGTGGCCATCATTTTGTTCAAAGGAAAATTTCAGGATCAGCTTGCCTTACTAGGTGTGAAGGGTTCCCAAGAAGGCATAATGAGAAGGTAACCTAACTCAAAGTCATTCATTTCCCATGGAAAGAGCAATCATACATTAAAATGTTTTTAGAAGTTGTAACTCAACCTTTCTAATTCCAACTGGTCTTTTTTTTAATAACCTAAAAATGAATTAGAATTAGAATGGGTGACAAGGTTCGTTTCTCACACACAGATATAACGTCGGAAGCATCACCCTGTATGCCAGCTGCTCCTCTAATGGGTGCAATTTAGGTTAATAACCTCCTTGTTTTAAAATAAAAATAATTATAGGGGTATTTGAGCCTATCAGCCAGTCATTCTTTAATGTGAATGAATTTGAATTATTTTCTTCTTACATGGTATCAATTTTAGGAACAAGGGGACTGATAAGCACTTTTGTTTTGGAGAGACTAATGTTGGATCTTCAGGGAAAATAATGGCCAAAGTTGGAAAAAAAAAAAAAAAAGGCACTAAAGAGTTTGCAGCTTCAAAAATCATTGCCTCCAGACCTGGGAGGAAGGCTGGGGAGAGGCCACCCAACAGAGACCACCCATTTTTATAATCTGCTTAAGGATCTCATAGGACACCGGTTCTCCCCCCCCCATATTCATCTTGTATGCCAAGTTTTTAAACACATGTGTGTTTTGTAAAGAGCCCATGCAATAGCATCCATGCCACAGTATCAAAACAAAGATTTTTTTTTCTTTATTATGAAAGAATTTGATGGAAGTGAGTTTTGTGAAAAGGATTGGGGAAGAGACACCATGGTAGTGGGGGCAGGAGGGTAT
The DNA here is from genome assembly GCF_900095145.1 of Mus pahari. Taxonomy (NCBI): domain Eukaryota; kingdom Metazoa; phylum Chordata; class Mammalia; order Rodentia; family Muridae; genus Mus; species Mus pahari. The sequence continues at coordinate 65,598,148 of NC_034601.1, forward strand.
GGAATGGTCTGTTAATTCTAGTATGGTGGCACTGTGTGGACTCAGAAGGACGCACAGATATAGAACTCTGACATGGTATGTGCTGTGAACAATAGAACACTGGAAGAGACTGAGAAACACGAAATGCTCTCTCCCCTCCCCCTTCCCACTTCCTCAGTTCTTTTTCCTAGTTATTCTTGGGAGCTATGATTCTTCCCTAATACAGATATTAGAAACTAGAATACTTCACCGGCATGTCAAGACACAAAAAGCTGAAAATGTGTTCTGATCTGTTTCTTCTGAAAGGAGATGAGGGAACCCTATTCTAGAAGTGCTCTGCTTCTAGGCATTAAGGCATGACTCTATCAGGGATGGGAGGCAGTATTATGGCTACCAATTTAACATATTTTCTAATTCAATTAAAACATATTCAAATATATTCACTTGCATTCTGAGATGAACTTAGTACGTGTGGTTGATTATCTTTCTGAAAAATTCTATAATCAGTTTTGAGTACTCTCAAAGTTTAAGGGAACAAATTTCCCCTGTACTAATAACTATATTGATGGATTATGCATATATACTATATGGGCAGACACATCCCCAATAGACACATAGCCCATGTATAGTCCCTACCTACTACACACGTTAAATCTAAGGGCATAAAGTAGTATTATTCTGTATTCAAAAAAATCTAACTGTCCACTTCACATCTTCTAAGTGTTATATAATGAATCTTAAATCCCACTGTTACCTTCAGAGACAGGAGTATTGTGGGAAAGTAAGCAGGGATGTAACCAAAAAAACCATTAATCACCAGCACTTGGGACTTTGTGATAACAATCTCTGCCCCATTGCGTGAGTTTATTTACTTAGTCATTCGGAGACACGGGGGCTCCTTCACTTCTGTATTTTGATAGTTGATCCTGGGAATTTATCGCCCTGATTGATCACAACCTTCTTAGCCTTCTTAGGAAAAGACAACATTCTGTTAAAAACAAAACAAAAACAAACAAAAAAAAAGAACTGTAACCAAGGAGAAAACAACAAACACCCTCAACAAGCTTTATTTTCTAGCAAGTTTTTCTTTAAGGATCTTTAAGAATTAAGACTTACATGATTAACTTTTCATGCATAACTCTAGTGACAGAGACTTAGCATGTTTGGTGTTTATAATGTTGTGTTTTGTGTAGTTTTGATTAGGACAGATGGATCCATATAGACCAGTATTTGAACTGGTATATCAGAATAAATATGCCTGATACTTAAATTTCTTCATTCTCCCCCCAGTGAGTGGGATGATGTGATACACCATTTCCTAAACTAGTGCTTCTCGTCATTTAGTGACTCAGGGATGATTTGCTGAATGCCTAAAAGAAAACCATTTTTCAGGTAACTTTACTCAATAATTTTTGGCGGATGCTAAGAAAGTCTGTTAACTACATATGCTTTATGTTTCATTTTTTTAAAAAATGATTTTGTTTTGATTTTATGTGTATAAGTACTTTGTTTACATATATGTGCACTGCATGCATGCCTGGTGCTCATGGAGACCAAAAGAGGACTTTTCATACCCTGGGTCTGGAGTATACAGGTATGAAAGCCACCATGAAGGTGCTGGAAATCAAATTCAGGTTCTCTGGCAATTTAGGAAGTGAACTTAAGCACTGAGCATCTCTCTAGCCCCAAATATACGGCTTTATTTCGATATATGCAATTGTCTTTCCAATGACTTTGTCATAGGCCGGCCCCACAGGAGGTGGAAGGCCTGTCTTAAAACAGACATCAAATGTACATCCATTTCTACAGCAGTACCAGCAGTATGCCTGTTTCCCTACTCAATGGTAAAGAGTATTTCCCTCCCCTGCAGTCTAGTTCCACCCTATGCCTTGCTTTGAAACACAGGAAGAGATAAGAGTGCTATCGAGACCAGTGTGAGTCCAAGCTTTTGGGGGCTTTGTTAGCTTCGGGTTTGTTCTGTTGAAAGCCAGTTTCCTTGTAGGGAGGAAATGAGTCTAAATTAGTGAAGGGAAAGAAGCCATAAGGCAGATATTCAAATATACAGGTGATAGGCAACTCTACCTCCCAGGCATGGCAATGGGGATTGCCTGGTCACCTAGCCCTTGGTACACTACATGATGGCCAGCTGAAGGTAACCATGTGATGAAGTTTATCTAGTACCACATAAAGGAGGGACCTGAACAGTTGCGCCCACCAAACCCACCAAACCCACCAAACCATAGAGTAAGAAAGAAGAAACAAAACACTAACTTAGCTGCATTTTTGGAGTGTCAGCTTACAAGGTAATATGAAAAAAAGATATCTAACGTTGATATTTATGCAATGTCCCTTTCTCCTAATTTAATCAAAAGTGCACACACAAAAAAAGAATATGAAAGATCATCAGTCTTTTTAGACAAGAGAGCTAAGTATATATTGTTATGCTACACTACTTGATTCTTTTTATTTAATTTGGTACAATTCTCTGGTGTTCTTTTTTAATAATTAGCATTTAGTGCATAGATTACAACTAGAAGACTAGTAAAATTAATTTCTCCCTATGAATACTTGGGTTATTGAAAGGCAAAATGCTTTTAAATGTGGAGGTAAGGTTTCTATATTTGGGACACAGAAGTTATATGGAAATTTAAGAATGGAGGAGTAAGTTGCTTGCTCTGGAACTCCAAACAAACAAACAAACAAACAAACAAAAACTCAGGCGACTCATTGAAAGGGGGGCATGGAGCTCAAGCTTGCTGCCCATACCTTAAGAAATGATTTATTAATGGACCGAGAGCAGAAGCCAGGAAAATTTCTCCGATCAAGGTGACCAGGGTGTTGCCTCAAGTCGTCACGTCTGGACTGTGATTGACAGAAGAGAAAATTGCGGGCTATTCAATTGTGTCCTACCATGCTTGACTTGACAGGGTTGTGCTGTGGGCACTCAAAAAGAAAAGAACAGTGTTGAGTCTGAGTTCTCAGCATTTATCCCTTGTGCAGGGGAAATAAAAGTTACCCAAAGGTCTGCAGTCAAAAAAAAAATCATGAACAGAACATAATTCATAAAGTCCATGAAGAATTTTGTGCTCAAAGCCAATGAGACAATCCAACATTATTGGCCATTTTTCTGTCTCTCTGAACAGACTCCAGTCTTATATTTTTATGTTTAAATGAACTTGTCCATCAATAGGAAGGTGTTTATGTTCATCACTAACCCTGACTAATATGCATCCCATTTATTTACTTTTTTTGCTAAAATATGAGTGTCTGTATTACTGTCTCTCTATTCTGCTATATTTTTATTTATATTATATTCTCATTATATTAGTAACACAGAAGGGTTGTAGAGCAAAGTCCAGCATTTTAAGTAGAAGTTAATTTTTCTAAATTTTCTTCTTTGTTTTTATCTCAACTTTCTTGTGTTTGTGACCAGATAGTCATGGTGTTAGAAATTCTATCAGAGGTTTGGTTCTAAATGTGCTCCTTTCAACTGCGTAGAAATCCAACACATCTCAACATCTCATCCCGCCCATTAAAAATTATAAGTGCACCTCAGAGACACATTAATAGACCCTTGAGGCACCCTCTGGTGATAATCATGAAAGCTATGAAAGGATTCATCTTCTTCACAAGGCTCACTATGTAGCTGTACCAGGGCCCAGGGAAGGAAAGTTCAGAAATGTCTCTAGATTTGTTCAGGTATCCTGGTGTTGCTGTCATGAGCCCTTAATAATGACTGATCAAGGGAACATCCACTTTGATTTTACATAGGCCCTGAAAACTAATCCTGCCCTGCCGTTCACCAACTCTGATTTGAATAATATCCTTTTTAAGAATTATAAGCGTGGGTTGGAGAGAGGTCTGCTGTGTTTTATAAAGCAGCAGTATGAGGGTGTGCCTTGGGGAGTTCTGTCAAGGGGTCCCCTTAAACAATTAAGTCATGAAACAGGATTAATATAAAAGCAGTTTATATGGGACCTGGGGAAGGAGGTAGAGGCCAAGGGATAGGGACAGAGAAGGACAGAAAGAAAGAAGAGAGAGGAAGAGGGGAGAGGCAGATTGGGGATAGGTGGGAAGAGAGAGAGGGAAAGAGAAGATGGGGAGAGGAGGAAAAGAAAGGACAGAGAGGAAGAACAGGAGAGAGAGAGAGAGAGAGAGAGACAGAGACAGAGACAGAGACAGAGACAGAGACAGAGACAGAGAACCAGAGCCAAACTGTCAAACAGTCCCTTTAGAGTGAGCCAGGCGCTTACCTGGCTGTTGCTAGGTAACTGTGGTCTACAGAGTGAGTTCCAGGACAGCCAGGGCTACACAGAGAAACCCTGTCTAGAACCCCCCCCCAATAAATAAATAAATAAATAAATAAATAAATAAATAAATAAATAAATAAATAAAAGAATGTGCTCTACAAGACGACCCAAATTTGGTTTCCAGCACCCAAATCAAGTGGCTCAGCAATGCCTCTGACTTCAGCTCCAAGGAATCCTAACCTTAACTCTAACCTTCTTCCAGGCTTGCATATACTCATGTTATGCCCATGCCCATTACCCGCCCCACCCACACCCACACCCACACCCACACCCACACCCACACCCACACCCACACCCACACACATGGTTTTAAAATACAGTCCTCAGGCAACATAATTCTCACCCTGTCTGCATCAGGGCTTATGCTGGACAAAGGGCACCACTTCATCTTGACTCGTCTGACACCGGTACTGCCCTTCGACTAGAAAGAATGCCGAGTTCTTTAGCCATCCTTGACGCTGCTCCTTCCTCTGCCTCTCTCAGCTAACACACAAGAATAATCAGTCTCAGTACCTGGGAGTCCTCATGTGGGTCCTTCCTCCCCATGCTCACGGCCATTGCCACACCGGAAGTCCCATTACCTTGCTTCTAATTTACTTTACTTGCTTCCTAACTGCTTGCCTGGCTTAATTTTGCACTCTCCACTCAACTAATTTTACCTTTTGCTGTAGGCTTAGTGTCTAAAAGGATGGCACTGGTCTCACCTCACCTCAGCGATGTAAGCTGAAAGGATTTGCAGAACAAGGGAAATCAAACAACACCAATTCAGTTAAGAAAGCACAGACAGGGCAGTCTGAGCCTGTGTGAAATCACAAAGTCTTTATTTTCCTCACAAGTACAATTAATTTTTCAGTGTGTTATTTCCCTTTCAGAGGAATCATTATTTATCTACTAGTACAATTTCCTGACTCCATTTCATATGCAACATACCAATATCACGTTGACTCCTCATGGCTGAGAAACTTACTGCACCACTTATAATTTTCAAGATTTGCAAATGACTGAGAAGGATGACGGAGCTGTAGGATGGGATCTGAAGACTTAAGGTCTAGGTCTCAGGAGCCTTGTAAGCAACATAAGAAAATGTAATTGTTATCATGTAACACAGAAGATGTAATCCCAAGAGGATGGGATATATTCAATTCCTTTAACCAAATCAGCCTCATTATCTGGTTGAGAATAAATTGAGGGTACACGTGTGTGAAGAGAGAGGACCCCATATGTGTTCACCCTGGGTTCACATTAAGGCCCCTCCCTGTCAGGAACAACCACCACCAAAACTGGAAACAAAAAGCAAATGGAGAAGAGAAGAGTAAATGCCTTTAGTCTGTGTGTAAGAGAGGAGGAAGATCCAAAGAGATAGTTAGATCTGTAGATTGTTTAAGCAGGCACTGAAGAGTTCCTGCTTGTGGAGGAACATGAACTTGTTGTGGATAGTAATGAACATGGAGATGCTCAGCAAGGCCTGCTAGTCTGGACTTTTCTCTGCGATGCTTCATCAAGAGAGAGAGAATTTTCCCTTCTGCGACAAATCTTAGGAAAAGTCTTTCCTTAGTTTTAGGACTTCATACAGGCATCAGAAAGTTCTGAATATGGTTTTACTAATCTACGTTAGGAAAGTATTTGAGAGTGTCCTTCCTGATTCTGAAGGTGTCTTTGTTAGGATTTTACTGCTGTGAACAGACACCATGACCAAGGCAACTCTTATAAGGATAACATTTAATCGTGGCTGGCTTGCAGGTTCAGAGGTTCAGTCCATTATCATCAAGGCGAGAGTGTGGCAGCATCCAGGCAGGTATTGGTTCAGGGGGAGCTAAGAGTTCTACAGCGTCATCTGAAGGTTGCTAGCAGAATACTCAATTTCAGGTAGCTGGCTAGCACTAGGGTATTAAAGCACACACCCACAGTGACACACCTACTCCAATAGGGCCACACCTTTTGATAGTGCCACTCCAAGCATATACAAGCCATCACAGAAGGTGTATTTTGTTTCGTTTGTCATACTTTCTTTTCATTCCTTCAGTTGAGTTATCCAATATGACAAAGTGTGATATTTTGGAGTAATGATCCTCCCATCCAGCACACAAAACTGTAACAAATGATCTTAGTTAGGGAAGTGTACATAGAAGTGGAGTAAGAGTCAAATTTCAGAAACTCTTAAAAGGTAGACTCAATATGACATGAAAATTGAAGATTAGTTAGGTATTTGTTAATGGTGAATGGTGAGTCCACTCAACTTTGTAGGAACACGGGAAGAATAGCACGTGTGACAAGTGGTAGTTGGGTTTGTGTAATGAGAAGATGAACAAGGACCATCTGAAGGGCTGGGTTTGGAGCTTTCTGTCTGAGCCTCATGGCATGTGCATATACAACAAAGGATGGTGGTGCCCCTTCTCCCAGAATCTTTCAATAGACGATAGTTCAGAGATAAAAGAACCCCATGAACCCCTTCTTCTTCCATGACTTTTTCAAGTGCTGGTCTTGTTTGTGTTCAGATGGTTGATGTGTTAATAAATATAATAATTGCATTATGTCTAGGGAATAGTGTTTCAAAATTAATTGTATGCTTATCCCCTTAAAGAAATTACAAAGGGAGAAAAGTACTGAGTTTATTATTTCCTTTGAATATTTACACCTACTAATCTTTATTAGATTATGGTAGCAATAGGATAGAATAAGAGGTTTGGGTTTTGATCTCTCTCTCTCTCTCTCTCTCTCTCTCTCTCTCTCTCTCTCTCTCTCTGTGTGTGTGTGTGTGTGTGTGTGTATGTGTGTGTGTGTGTGTGAGCACATGTGCACGTGTGTGTTTGCAAGAGTACCTGTGCACATATGTTCACGCTCATGTAGTGGACATAGGGGACAGAGATTGATGTGCAGTGTTGGTTCTTTAATCCCTCTACACCACAGTTTTTGAAACAAGGTCTCTTACTAAACCAGGAGTTTGCAAATTGTGCTGGACTTTCCTGGGTTAGCTTTCTTGCCAATTGTAGGTTCACAAGAAAGATGTCAAAACTGTCTGAAGGCAACTTTCAGATTGAAGTGTGGACCCAGTTTTGTTGAACAAAGATAATTCTGCCTGTATGTTTCCGCGTGGTGGAATAATGGCCTTTGAATAATGGTAAAAGATATTCCACATCCTCCCTACTGGCATTACAGCATAGATGGCAATAATGAAGACATATCTGTGCTATTTACCTACCTATATGGAGAAGAGCAGCTTGTCTCTTTTCTCTGATTTATCATTAAAGTGTTTTCCAACTTTACATTGCCTGAGGACAGTGGGCTGCCCTGCTGAATACCCAAGGAAAGGAAAACGGGAGTGAACCAGCATTCATGGTCTGGCTCACAGCATCCAAAATCAAGGAAGTTCAGACACCATGTTCTTCGATTTTCATTTCCACATTTATGGAAACAACTGAACCAGTTCTTCTTAGTGCCAGGAGATGGTAGACCCTGGAAAGGAAAGTTATAATCATTCCTATCATTAGATTATTTGTTAAAAGATATTAGCAAGGTGGGCTAGAAAGAAAGTTCAGTGAAGTCCTTATCTGCCTTGTAAGTGTAAGGCATAGTTGGATCTTCAGAACCTACATGAGCTACCATAGCCACTACTACCACCACGACAACCACCACCACGACCACCACCACCACCACCACCACCACCACCACCACCACCACCACCACCACCACCACCACCAGCAGCAGCAGCAGCAACAACAACAACAAGTTGAGTGTGGCAGTGTGCAATTGTAATCCCAGGACTTAAGCTCTTGGAAAGCAGGCAGAGACCTGTGGATCCCTATGGCCCACTGGCTTGTCAACCTAGCATATATAAATATGGATGGGAAAGGAGATGTAGGAGACTAGAAAGTTAAGTGATGGGAACACCCTGAGAGCATACTGGGGGTGCGATCAGTTTTAGTATTATGTCTAATTCCCATGGACATGGGCCAAGTTTCACCAATTCATTTCCAGCTACTCTGGGTGGCTCAGGAGACGGATAGCCTTTCTGTTCTTGCTTCTTCAGTAAACTGCTTTCTTCCAATACAATTATTGATGCAGACTAGGACCCTTTTGGTAAAGTCCAATTGCTTTATATCATCCTGTTTTCCTCCTCTTGATGGTCATTGTCATTTCTGCCAAGCAAGTTTGCTCAGCTTTACCACCACTCCAGAACTCATCCTAACCTGACGTTCAAAACAGATTCATGGAGCATGCAGACACTTTACCTTATGGTGGTAGCATTCTTCTTTATTGTTTACCTACAAGTTAGAGGGACCTTTGTTAGCTGCCATAGCTTGATGCTAGGAGTTATGTTGACATTACTAATTTCTCCTGCCTACCAAGTGTTGCACTTTGACACCCCTACTCAGTTCCCATCTCTTGCTTATTAATGATGCTAACCAAACCTTCATTTCCCCTTTATATCAGCTTACAGCTACTCCAACTTATTGCTTCCATTCAGCCTCTTGTCAGTATCTTCTGGAACATGTTCAGACAGACTGCATTCATTGTGGAACCCAGTTCTCAGCATTTTACAATGAGAAAATACTATTCTTCTGAAAACATTTCTCAGTAGGATGCACAGCACAGGGGGATTGTGGCCTATTTACATAAATTAAGGACAAGGTTGAGAATGGAGAGGAGCAGAAGCATTTGGGCTGGTACCTTAAACTGAGCTGATATTACAAATGTTCAGAAGGTATATTTCCATATTAGAAGACAGCAGTGCATCCTTTCTGGAGAAATCAACAATATAAGGGACATTGTTTAAATGTTATGTTCTACATAAATCTCTTGAATCCAGTGTTTTACATCCCAAATAATATGAACAAGGTACTCGGTTGCAGTTTTGAAATCTATAAAGTTTGAAATTCTATATTATTCACTTGATAGAGATGCATTGTAGATAAAATTAGCCCCACCTGTTAAAGAGATTAGTGCATTGTATATATTTGCTAATTGTTTTGTTTAAGGGATTTTGACTTACTCAGTATCATTTGAATGTCATTGAAGCTTTTATTGTAAGCACAAAACTGCTATAGAGAATAAACATTCAGACACATGAAATACTATTTTGCTCGCAGACCAACAAACCATATAAGCATTTCCTAGACTTGCTGTTGGACATGCAGATCATGTTTCTTTAGGTCCCCATGTAATAGGACATGTGAGCATCTTCTGTGTCTTTAGCATAGCCATGACCCAGTCCTTGCAAATACTCTTATTCTTCAATGTACACATTCTTACCTTCTCAAAACAAGCAAAGAAAGGGACCTCTCTAAAAAAACTACTCCTCCCTCCTCCCTCCTCCCTCCTCCCTCTTCTCTCCTCCCACCTCCCTCCTCTCCTCTCCTCTCTTTCTCTCCTTCTCCTTTTTCCTTTTTAACTCCCTCTTCTTTTCTCTCTTTCCCTCCCTCTTCTTTTCTCTCTTTCCTTCCCTCTCTCTTTTTTAAACGGAAGCAGACGACCTGTTTCCATAAAAGGGCACAGAAGTAAACAGCATATGAATTGTCAGATTCTCATTCTTGCAAGGACAAAGAATAGACAAAAAAAATAAAGAGCCATATTTTAAGGTACAATATGATAGGTGTGAGATGTGTTGAAATGACTCTCTTTTAAAGAAAGTCTTTTAGAAGTTGTGGAGATAGCTCACTGAGTACAGTATTTACTATTCAGGTTGAAGAAACTGAGTTGATTTCCCAGAAGCCACAATTTTTTTTTTTCTTTGTTTGTTTTCAAAAGGCTGGGCATCGCAGCATAGGCTTTTAGACTTGGTGATGGGAGGCAGAGATATATCAAATCCTGGGTATCACGGCAAGCTAGTGTACCTCCAGATCTGTGAGAGAGACTGATTTTCTTTGGTTGTTGGCTTATTTGTTTGTTTTTGGAAGGGGGGTTGTTTGTTTATCTGTCTTGTTTTTGTTGCTGTTATTTTGTTTTGTTTTTTTTGTTTGTTTGTTTTTGTTTAAAGGTGGATGAGTCCAGAATCCTGATGAACAACCTCTAAGATGGTCCTCTGGCCTCTATACTCTGTCATGTGCACACACACACACACACACACGCACGCACGTAAACACACACACACACACACACACACATGCACACACGCACACACGCACGTACGCACACACACGCACACACGCACGTAAACACACACACACACACACATGCACACACGCACACACGCACGTACGCACACACACACACACACACACACGCAGACAAACATACACAGGTTTTAGAACACAGTGAATAATTTCTGGAGTTTAGGTGCTATGCAGTCAGAAGAGTAATGCTTTAATGATTTTTCTATTTACTATGTGCATAGACTTCCTGGAAATTCCATAGAGACATCCACAAAGAATTCCCTTTAAACTAACCCACTTAAATGTGATAGTCCTTTACACTAGATGATGCAGGGCACAGTTTTATAGGCATCTACCACCTCTAACTGAAGACTTAAAGAAGCCCTTTCTGCACTGAAGGAAGTTAGGGAGTAGGATCTGCAGAGCTTACCAAAAGCCAAACCATAAAAACAGAGCTGTACAGAGCAGTCTGAAAATCATGTGAGAAAAATAATCTTTAGATATAGGGGAAGAATCTTATATGCTATATTGATGAAAATAACTCTGTATGTGTATAATCCCTTCCTCAAAGGTATTCTGCTCCCCAGCCTGTTATGGAACTTACAGGAATTAATCACTGCTCCTGGGTAATGAATGCCTTTTCCAAGTTGTAAGGCGCACAGTGGCAGAGGCAAGCCAGAATGGGGAAAGCTATAAGTACATCATTAAAAAGTATTCATCCAGACCCTTTGTTGATGAATATTTCACACGAGATATTTAATAGTTACATTTGCCATACTCATGAAACCTGTGCTTTTTTTTTTTTCAATTGTTTATTTCATTTCTAGTGACTAAGTTTGGAAAAGAAGATAGACTATATAATAGATTATAAATTCAGACTTACTACTTGGAATGTCTATTGTCTGAAATTAACCTCTTCTATCATTCTTTAGGAATATTTAAGTCATAGAGAAACTGTGATTATATTTCATGGCAGGACTGGTTGATTCAATACTCAATTGCTTCTTAATATATACTGTAGCAGACCTTGTTTCAGAATTCTGAATAATAATGGTGGTAGTAAATTCATTGAAGCAAATTCAGAAACAGTTTCTTAAGGAAGTCTTTTGAACACATTGAAAAATTTCCTCATTTCTAAAGAGTTTCTTTATCAAGACTTTAACTGAAACAATGTTAACCACACACAATGAGAGACTGGATATAGGATCTTGCACCTGTAGGTCAGGGGTTCAAATCTGGCCTGAATCAGCCATGATTGAAAGTCATTACCAGTGGATGGTTTCATAATGTTCTCAATAAATGAGCCATCACACTGGCTTACACTCTGTCAGCAGTCAAGGACCCCAGTGACAAATCATGTCACCAGAAGTACAACACACCCTTGATCACATTGATACTAAATAACTACAAAAAAACCTATATTAAATTTGCTCAAAATTTACTGAAGAAAAACCATACACCATCATCAATATACAAATGTCTTATTGTATAACCAGAGTTTGTTCACTCAGATGTTTTATATTCTGGTGAGTGCAGACCTATGAGGTGATACCACCGAAGATAGATTTTATATAACTCATGAGATACTTTGATATGCTTCAAGCATCTACTTTTTTGATATGGAAATGTTTATTTTAATTTATAAATGTATGTCAATGTGTGCCATGATCTTGTTGGAAAACTATGTTTTCTTTTTTGTATTCCATTCTTATTCCAAACTGCTGGAGAAGAAAACATTAATTCTAAACATTTAAAAATTTTTCTCTCCTTGTTATTCCATAGGAAATGCATTTGATAGTGATGGCATATGCACTGGGCTGTGTTATAAGGAAAGGGAATTTCACTGGGAAACGGGGTAAGAATTATTCTTGGCATAAAAGTGGCACATTATTAAACTGTGATATTGTAGAAGCAGGCCTGTAATAACTTGAGAAGGGTTCTTATTTCACTTTTTTATGGCTTAAAAATCCCTTCATTTCTTTTTAAAACAATATAACAAAGCATATAGTAGATTGTATACTTTAACAATACATAAGCATTATCTTTTTGTATATACGTTTCACTGGGACTTTGCCACATTGTTATCTTGTCCTACTAGTTAAAGAGGGTAAATTTTTTTCATTAACCTCATTCCAAAAATAGGGGTAAAACAGATAATGAAAGTATAAACTTTGGGGCCAGGAAATAGAGAATTGCCACACCCAAATGAATTTAATTTTCTTTTCAAGTACAAAATATCTTTGCTGTCTCAGAGATAACATTGTTAATAATAAGGTCTTACAATGTAAGTCACACAAGTCTATTAGTGCTTTAAATCAATTTTAAGATTGACAGTCAAGCCCAGATTAATTGTTTGATGTCTCCTCTACTGCAAATACGATGGCTTTGAGATGAGGTATAGAGTGCCTTCAAGAATTCTTACATAAGGCTTAGGAACATCAACACAAGTGACACAAACTACAGTCAGGCATTTAAACACAGGGCCTTCTATGGTCTAGGCACAAATTTTCACTCTTTCTCTAAATTGCTACCAGTCTCTTTCCACAGTTATGAGATGACTTACCTTCATGACACTGGGCTGATAGTATGCAAATGTATTACCTTTTATTAAGTTCCCACTGATTTTTGAATGAGATATTAGAATATAAGTGCTCCTGGCTTTTCCACTTAGCCTTTTCCAATAGGAACTAGAGAATGTGGGGCTGGGGGGATGGCTCAGTGGTAGGAGAGCTTACTGTCCTATTAGAGGACCTGGGTTTGGTTTCTAGTACCCATGATAGACATACAACAGCCACTTGTAACTTTACCTCCAAGGGATCTGATTCCTTCTTCTGTTATCTGTAGGCACCTGTACACACACACACACACACACACACACACACACACACACACACACACACAAAATTAATGCAATATCTTAGAATCTAGGGACTCTTGGCTAAGTTTCTGTAGGAAGTCCAGATGAAATCTCTTGTATCAGTTAATTCTGCAGTGTTACAACTGAATTGTTTACTCCCAGATGCCAATTTCTTATTTCATTTCCAGTTGGAAGAAATTTAAGGGAATAAGACTTGCTTTTAGCTAATGGTTCAAGAATGCATTCCCCTGTGGAGCATGCAAGGTGGCTGGAGAGGGACACAGCTGGTCACATGGCATCTACAGTCAGGAAGCAGAGAGACTAATGGATGCCTTCAGCTCACTTTCTCCTCCTTCTTTTGTCCAGGATCCCAGCCCTGATAATGGGCATGGTTCATAAGTGGGAGGATTTTCCCAAACCAATGAACCAAATCATTAAGATAATCTTCTATAATTCTGCTTCAGGGCCCATCTCCCAGACAATCTCCAAGTCAAGTTAACAATTCAGAATAGCCATCATAGCTGATTTACTGTGCCCCTTTGCTGATCACCTTTAAATGTGGCCAGTGCCTGTACCACGCCGCAAAGCACTGTGAATGGTAAGCAACTCGAGCTACTGTTGTGCCGTTAAAACTACTGGATTCTGTAGACACAGGCTGGAAGACATGGAGTAAGTCCCTGCAGCTGAATTTATTACTCGCTCAACATGTGCATAGGTGAATTAAAGGTCATACATACATTTACAAATCAACTGTAACATAGCTATAGCTGCACATACAACAATTAAAATAGGAAGAGGACTGTAGACACAGCAGTGAATTTAAACCAGAGGAGGAATCTAGGAGCCCGGTTTCGCCATCCATAAAACCCTTCCTGAATAATGTATCCCAGAGAGCTGTCAGAGCTTGACAATTTTCTTGACAGTGTCACATGTATTTCTCATCTATACCAAATCTCTTGTCCTTTTGGATGTTCATGCAAGCCTCAAAGAACTCAAGGACCCAAAGGTTGAATAATTTACTTCAAATCACACAGTCACGGGTTCTAAGTTTTCACCTTTAAATCTGAGGGCATGCATTAGGGGAGAAACTTAAATCATTTTATGCAAAAACAAGATTCTAAAGAGGGAAAGGTTAGACTGTAGGTTGAAGGCACCATGTAGGTGCATTCTTTCTACACAGGCATTGATTCTCAAGACGGCAGACGGTGTGCTATGTTTTGATGGAAAACTGTGTGTTGTAGAATGACGGGGTGTGACAATCATTGTTCTCATGTCTTTTTTTTAAACCAACACATCTTTTTTTTTTTTTTTTTTAAAGATGTATTTATTTATTATATGTAAGTACACTGTAGCTGTCTTCAGACACTCCAGAAGAGGGCGTCAGATCTTGTTACGGATGGTTATGAGCCACCATGTGGTTGCTGGGATTTGAACTCAGGACCTTTGGAAGAGCAGTCAGGTGCTCTTACCTGCTGAGCCATCTCACCAGCCCCAAACCAACACATCTTAAATTTATAGTTATCTTGTTGGAGAACACTGTTTTTTTTTATTTACCGAGTTTCTTGGTGTACTGGATGCTTGGGAATCTCAACACTAAAAGAGAAGTTCTCAAAAGCTGATTGATATCCACAACATCCCCAAGAAATTCTCACACTAGGAATGCATCTCAAAATTGATGTTGCCTTCAGATTTCACTCATCATTTCTCACCATAAACCACGTGATAGGAGGCAGTTAGGAAAGGTCAGAATGTCTAAAACTCCCAGGGAAACTATGCACCAAGAATAAGATCAGAAACAGGAACGAAATTCATCCCCATTTCTGAAAGCAGGATGCTGTAATCCACAGGGACAGGTTACCTCTGCTGGATTCTCAGCACACACTTGAGTTATGCTATTTAGACAAATGGACTAGTTTTTTTTTCCTGCACAGAGGGGAGTGCCTTTTTAAGGGATTAGAGTAGAGATACATGCATGTCAGTTTACTGTAAGGAAATTATTATTCTCAAGCTTTTGATGCCCTTTCCTGCTCAAAGGTATAGAAGTGTGAATGGTAAAGAGGCAGAACAGAGGTATATGTGCATAGATGCTAACAGGCAAATAGAATCTGAATTACTGTTATAAGCAGATGGTGGATTTACAAAATGAGAGACTTGCTTGGAAAGAGGAGAAAGATAAGATTATTTATAAGCATGTGTTGTGAAATAAGCCATTCGTATTCAGAGCACAGAACAAAATGAACATGATTAAGGTTACAGTGTCTAGGAGTAAGGATCGCAAATTCAACTGGGAAAACACTAAAAGAATATAAAATATGAGTATAGGGATCAAAATCTGTTATTCTAACCAGTAATATTCCATTAAGTAAATAAATCACCATTAAATTTTGATGTGAGATATAGTCTTGCCATCAAGAGATTTGAAAGTGGCAGTTAATAAGGAAATGCACTTAATTTTTTTTAAAACACAAAAACACTAGGAAATCCTCACATAAAAATGCACCTTTAATTTCAAGTAGAAAAAATAATTTTTTTTTTTTTTTTTTTTGCCAGAAGATGAATGGCTAGCACAATATGAAACTCAACCTTGGCATCTGTTACCTTGTCAGCCTTCAGACCACATACCCAGGAGGATGGGAAAGCTCTGAGGGTCAGAGGAGGGTGACAGAACCCGGAGGAAAAATGACACACATGCTGTTTGTGTGGCCCTGGGGGTTCATAGGCACAGGAACAGTAATAATTATTTACAACATCGATCTTTGGGGTTTGCTAAATAAATAAACAGAAAGTCGGGTATAATAATAATGAAGGAAGTTTGTCATTATGATTGCACAACCACACACACACACACACACACACACACACAGAGAGAGAGAGAGAGAGAGAGAGAGAGAGAGAGAGAGAGAGAGAGAGAGAGAGAGAACATCCTGGTGTGCCTTCTAAATACCAAAAGGCACAATCACATAAACTCTCTGTGGTTGACAGCAGGTTCATGGCTGAGTTGATTTTCTTCTCATGTTTGTGATATTCTATGAGAATGTTTTGTGTCTTATTATTTGAACTTTGTTTGTCCCTAGTTTCCCGTGTTAAAACACTAATACTTTAAAGAATATCTTGCTGGATAGTGTGTTCATTAGGGGCAGTGACTCATCTGGTATGACCATTGGCCTTATTTTTTTTTTTTTTTTTATTATTTTCTTTATTTACATTTCAAATGCTATCCCGAAAGATTCCCATACCCCTCCCCCCACCTCTGTTCCCCTACCCACCCACTCCCACTACTTGGCCCCGGCCTTGCCTTGTGTTAGGTCATATGGAGTTTGGGAGACCAAGGAGCCTCTATTCCCACTGTTGGCCGATTAGGTCATCTTCTGCTACAAATGCAGCTAGAAACACAAACCCAGGGGGTACTAGTTAGTTCCTGTTGTGACCATTGGCCTTATGTGTAGAGACCTGCACAAATAAGAGGGTAGGTGGGGACACAGGAGAAAGGTGGTGATCTGCAAGCCAGAGAAGACAGAGTGAGGGTGGGGGAGCTTATGAATTAGCTACTCTGAAGATTGAAGTTTTCACTCCATGGTCAGGCAATTGAGAATTGGGCCCTGGAGAAGCCAAACATGCAGACACCTCGGTTTTGAACTTCTAGAACTAGGAATTGAGAAAATAATTGTCTGCCTCAACTCACAAAAAAATCATAGTTGTCTGAAGATAATAAAATTGTAAGTTGTCTTATATGTTATGGTAAAGAGATTTTAAAAAATATATGGAAATGATTAAGTATCATTGACGAATAGACAAACATTTTAAAATCTCCTTACCACTATATCACACACACACACACACACACACACACACACACACACACACACACACACATATGTAATATACACGAGTCATATAAAATTATATGGACTGTACACATACATAAATGTTAGTGGCAAACATTTAAACAACTGATTATAAATTCAATATTATGTTAATCAGGCATGTGAAAGATTATTTTCATCAGTAGCCTAAAGATCCTGATATAGTACTGATGAATAAATAAGTTGCACTTTACCTCCGAATAGAATATCTAATTTTCACCATCTCTGTGCTTACTAGACAGTCACGACCATTAGCCATTTGACCTAAAATATCCGAGAAGGGAAAGAAGAATCATGTGACTCTAAAATGGATGGGTATTTAGAGACCAGCATGAAAGATTATAAAACAAAGTATGTAATGAATGTATGGATGGAAGGAAGGAAAATATTATTTTCTATCCTTCTAATTCTCAGACTGGATCACTGCAACAAGAGACCAATGCTGGGTGCTTCGCTTTGCAAGGCAGCCTTGGTAAGCACACTACTTAAGGATACATTTTCCTTTGAGTTCAGTGGATAGAGAGGAGTCACAGGAAACCACAGGATAGACAGTGTGGGGTCTGCAGAGAGGGACAGACAGGTGAGCAAGGCAAGACTTGGTTTGCAGATTCCTGCCAGTGTCTCTATTTCTTTAGAGAGGAGGATGCTCTTTGGTATGGGTTATAGCGGGGAAAGGAAAACACTTCTCAGCTGAGCATCTTCATCTTGCTACAGTGGAAGGTGGCACATTAAGGATCCCTCCTCCCACTTCTCAAATTCTTTCCACTTAAGTACCCAGCATGCTGAGCTGTGTATAGTTTGGAGTGCCATGCTCTCAAACCTACCAACAATGACTATTTATGGTGCCATGGGATGCGGAGCTGAGAACCGTGTCTGACTAGAGCCTAAGACAAAGGAACAAAAGAGACCTTTGGGATTAAATTCAAAGTCTAAAAATGACCATTATACTAACAGAGTTGTAATGGAGCTTCCAGAAGGCAGAACACATCCCTAACCTGCTATGTAGTGACAGCTGTTGAACTACAGAGTGGACAAAGTGACTGTAGCAGCCATGTTGGTAAAAGAAAGGAAGGCCTTGGTAGTTGTGAAAAACAGCAAACTCACTGAACCAGTGTAAATAGACAGATTGGTGTCTCGAAAAAAAAAAAAAATCACTTCAACCTCATGTAGAAACAAAGGAAGAAGGAGTGTCAGTGGATACAGCAAGCTAGTTAGGAGTTTATCTGAGTAATTTAAGTATAGTGCTGGATGTGTGGACCATGATGGTCTGACGAAGTTAGAAATGAATGTATTTGCAACGTTGTATTCACAGCTAAACAAATAGGACAATGTGGGAAGAAACACCTATATATTCCATGCACACATGCACAGACACATACGATTATTAGAAGAGCAGAGTAAATATGTAAAAGAAAAATATGGAGTTGACCCAAAATAAAAATTGAGCCAAGAGCTTCTGCGAGCTACAGCCACTCAGGTATTCTTATAGCTTCTTTTTAAGAGTCAGAAATAATGCCTGCTGCCTTTTCTGACCTGTGTTCCTCATACCCATTTTAAGTGAGAGTGTGTACTTACTGGCCAATGTTGGCAGGTCTATGACTTTAAAACCTGAGGTTTAAGCCATATGATAAAATTTAGTATAAGTATTTTATGTTTAGAAAAAAAAAAGAGTTACATGGGTTTCCTAGTGAGACAAGCACATTCAAGTACAGAAACTTAGAAATGCTGAAACTCATTTACATCACACCTGAGACAAAAAGACAAAATCACACCGAAAAGGATTAGACCGGCGAGCAATAATCAAACTCAGGGCTACAATCAATAAGACAGAAACGAACAAATGAAAAAGCAGAACAATGAAACAGTACAACAAGGAGCTGGTTCTTTGAGAAAATCTATAAGATTGACAAACCCTTAGCCAAATGAACTAAAGAGCAGAGAGAGCATATCCAAATTACCAAAATTCAAAATGAGAAGAGAGAAATAACAATGAGAAAATCTAGAATACCAGGAAATATTTCATCCTCTACTCCACCAAATTGTAAAAAACCAAAAGAAATAGGAACTTTTCTTGATATACATCACTTACCAAAGTTAAGTCAAGATCAAAGAAACAATTTAAACAGTCCTATAACCCTTAGTGAAAATTCTCAAAAGAGTAAACTCGAACAGTTGAGAAATACTCATGGAAATGTTCAATGTCCTTAGTCATCAGGGAAATGCAAATCAAAACTACTTTGAGATTTCATCTTACACCTGTCCGAATAGTTAAAAATCAATAAAACAAAGTTCATACAGGTGAGGATGTGGGGTAAGGGGACCCCTCATCCATTGCTGGCTGCAGTGCAAACTTGTACAGCCACCCAGGAAGATGTGAATCTAGCTACCTAAATATCCAGACTGATAAACTTGTCACTCGAAGGACACTTCATTCCTGTCAGAGAGATGTCATGTTCACTGCTGCTCTGTTCATAACAGCCAGAAACTGAAAACAACCCAGATGACTCTCAACAGAAGAAGAGACGAAATTTGGGTAAATGAGATAAATGGGGTAAAAGCTAATAACAAAAAAATAATGGGGTAAAAGATAAAGAAAATGTGTTACATTTAAACATAGATAGAGTGTACTATTTTTAAAAACATGAAATCATAAAATTTGTAGGTAAATTAATGAAACTAAAAAAACTTATCCAGAGTGAGGTAACCCAGACCCAGAGAGGCAAATATGGTTTATATTGGCTTGTATAACCTCGTGTCTTTCAGAAGAACTATAACGATTTTCAATCAGCTCTATTTATCATCATCATTAGAAACTTAGTTTCCACTGTTACAAAAAAGTGAATATTATTTTATTTTTTATGATTATGTTATTCCCCGGAAGAGTGTTTCATAGTCCAGGGTTTTATTTTCTCCATGAGACAGAACACATGCCCCATACTGCTCGGGTGACCAAGAACCAAAGACTAGGTATCCCAGAGACCTGGGGTCAAACTAAGTATGCCTCATCTGAGAAAGTGTCCATAAATACTCCTAATGCTATTCTGCTCTACTCACACGTCAGCCTTGCTTGGCTGTCATTACAGGTGCCTTCTCCTGTAGCAGATGGGAACAAATAGAGACCCACAACCACACAATATGCAGACAGAGAGAGACCTTGGAACTCTCATTCCCAAATGTCCATCAAAAAAACCCATAGAGCTCAGGGAATTCTGCAGAAGAAGAGATGGAATGATTTTAAAACCTAGAGGTAACTGAGGACCTTGGCGGGGGGTGGGTGGGGGGAACCCTGTAAATCAACATGACTGATATGCATCTGAACTCACAGAGACTGAGGCTGTATGCACAGGGTAAGCACGAGTGGGTGTCTTTGAGTAGACACATGCACTCATCCCTAACCCAGAAACTATTTCCAATTAAAAAATCACCTGCAAATGAGAATTTAGTGTTCTTTGAGGGAGTCTCACTGGGAAAACAAAATACTCTTAAGGGCATACTGTAGGTCCAGCAGGAGTAGATGGCCAACTGAAAGCCAGAACACTAACCCAGTGCCATCTCTGGTCTTGTCTCATAATACCGTGTTAGGACCATTTAAAAAAAAAATTCTTATTGTCAAATTCTTATTTTACATTATTTTTCTTTATATTTTTTTCTCTCATGCTACCCTACAGGTCCTATGTATATGCATTATTGCTTCCAGATTAGAGTGTCTTCTGCCCTTTCTTGGGCTCTTTTTCTTCTCTTTCTTTCTTTTGTCCTATTGTAATGCACTAGTTTTTGCATTATCTTCTAATATTTTATTTGATTATTATGCCTTAGATGCCTGCTTATTTTCTAAGGAGAAGCAGAAAGGAGGTGGATCTGAATACAAGAAGCTAGGGAGCAACTTGGAGGAATAGAGGGCACGGGGTATTGGCATACACTGTATGATTTAAAAAAACAAACAAACCTTATTTTCAATGAAAAGGAAAAGAATAAAGGAAAAAAGAAACACAGTATTTTATGTACAGTTTTTTTTTTCAGAGAGAAATTGAAGGACGTCAGCAGGAAGCTAATTAAACAATGTAGCACAAGGAAAACACAGACTATCTCAAGGGTATCAGCAAGGGAAGGCACAAAGGCTATAAGACTGATATCTCTAGTCTCTTCAGGGGAGAAAAGCCAAGTTCCCAGGAACTGAAACCTTAACTCCTTCAAGGCCTTGGCACCAGTCCCACATAGAACCCTGCCAAGTCTGCTCCTGGGCAAGGACACAGAACTGGGTTCCTTTTGTCCTTCCCTCGGGGCCTCTAAGAAAACCTTGGATCAACATGATTCTCATCAATGAACAACTTTGTAAAAGAAGGTCGTGTTTCCTCTGGAAATGTTTGCTTGAACCTTTGGAAGAAAGAAAATCTTCCTGAAGAGAAAAGGAAACGCTCCACCTCTGGCTCATGTTGGCATCCTGTTTCCTTAAGCTCCAAGCATTCCTGTGAATGGCACTTAGAGCTGTAGTCTGACCTTCGGTGAACTCGTTTGAACTTGGGCTCACAGAACCGACCTAAGTGTTCATACTGATTTCTCCTTTCGCAGTGAATGAAAATCCATCATGCATGTGTGACCTGAGCCATTGGACAGCATCTAGAAGACTTACCAGATTTACTTGTTACATTGCCCATGTGGAAAACTTTAAATCTTAACCATTCCTGAGAGGAGACGTCTGCATTTCCATTCTCTAGTTTTTATAGTTAGTAAAAGTCAAGTGATTTTATTATCTTTGCACTGTTTGATTCATGTGCATTTCATCCATCTTTTTCTTTGTTGATCAATATTCTTACAGTGCTTTATAATTACTTGTGATTTGCAGCATACAGTGTAAAAACAGTAATTGGGTTTTAGTTGTTTTTCCTTCTATTTCTTTTTCACATGTTATATTTTGGACACTGTCAGTGGTACAAACAATAAATTAAATACAAAAATGGACCCTAATTATCACTCAAATTCTAGAATACTTCATGGAGTTTGAAGAGGTGTCTTCTCTGCTACACATATGAATTTCATAAAGTCTGGGTTATAAGTCTGGGTTATCATATCTATTGGAGTTTCTCCTCTTGATCCTAATGACTAGAATCTCTGTATCCTATAAAATCCAGCTTAAATGGGTGTATAACTGATATATGTACACTTAATGCATTCACTCTGGTGAGTGTGAAGCTGTGCATATGCCTATGACACCATTAATGCAATCAGAGTATTTAGCATATCCTCTCAAGGTACTGAGCGTATCTTCTCAAGGTACTTACTGAGCATATCCTCTCAAGGTACTGAGCATANCCTCTCAAGGTACTGAGCATATCCTCTCAAGGTACTGAGCATAACCTCTCAAGGTACTGAGCATATCCTCTCAAGGTACTGAGCATATATTCTTAAGGTACTCCACTTTCAAAATTCTTCTCTTGTTATTTCCCAGTAGGAAAAAAGCATGTAACATGAAGTCTACTCTCGCAATCCTCTTGAAGAATGCAAAGTGGTAGCCGTAGTAGTATTTTACAATGATCTCTGAGAACTTCATTAGCTTTCATAATTGGAACTTAAATCCTTTGAAACCAGCTTTCAACGCTCCCCAAAACCTCTTTTTTTGTTGTTGTTGTTGTCCTGGAACTCACTCTGTAGACCAGGCTGGCCTGGAACTCAGAAATCCGCCTGCCTCTGCCTCCCAAGTGCTGAGATTAAAGGTGTGAGCCACCACCGCCCAGCTCCCCAAAACCTCTTAATGCTCCTAAACACCTCCCATAGTACTCCGTGTCTGTGAGCCTGCATGCTGACCATGTGCAGATCCTGTATCATAGTACTCCGTGTCTGTGAGCCTGCGTGCTGACCATGTGCAGATCCTGTATCATAGTACTCTGTGTCTGTGAGCCTGCGTGCTGACTATATGTAGATCCTGTATTACTTGACCTGCTGAGACCTGCTTATTTCACTTAGACTAATGCATTCCAGGCCCATCCATATTCACTTCGATGACAGGATTTCCTGCTTAAGTGTTTAATGCTAGACATCTTCAACCAAACTGGTGTCAAAACCTGAAATATTATTAACAAAGTACTTTCAGGCACTAAGAAGGTGTCAGACAGTGCACAATAGAGCTTATGTTACTTTCATTATTTGATCATATTGTAACTTCTTGTGTTTTCAGTACACCATTCCTAGTTCTAGTGATAAGAATTCTAGAGCATTGGAATGTTTAATGTTTTATTCAATACAATTAAACTCAACATACTCTAGAAATAAAGGAGACCTGATATGATCCCCTATGTGTGTGTGTGTGTGTGTGTTTGTGTGTGTTTACTTATCCTTTATATTATATGTAAAGTAAAATGTAAACAAACATAGACACAACTGAAAGAACAATAGAGACATTAGCACATGCATGATTCTCACCACCAGTATTAGGTAATTTTTTATTGCTCTGATAAAAACCTATGACTGAACAGTACTTAAGGAAGAAAGAGTTACAAAATCTGGGTTATAAGTTGGCTTAATACTACAGAGGAATAGAATTTGTCTACATGAGGAAGGCATGACAGCAGACAGGAATTGGGGTAAAAGCAGAAGGACTGATTATTATAATTTATTCACACAGGAAGCAGAGTCAGAAGGAGGACAGGGATACAAAGAGACAAAAGGACAGAAGGACAGAGAGACAGAGACAGACAAAGGAGACATATATCGAAATAGAGAGGGAGAGAATGACAATTAGAGAGAGATAGAGACAGAGACAGAGAAGCACAGATAAACAGAGTGAGAGACAGAGAAAAAGAGAAACAAATAGATGAGAGAGAGAGAGAGAGAGAGAGAGAGAGAGAGAGAGAGAGAGAGAGAGAGAGAGAAGACATTTCTTATTTAAACCACTATATCCCCTAAACTAGAATAGTGTCATCTGGCAAAAGAAAGACTCAACTCCACAGATTCAACTCCACAGAAAATAAGGGAAGGAGACAACATTTGAAATGTAAACAAATAAAACAACCAAAAAATATTTTTAGATCCCTTTTCTAATTAACATCACAAGTTAGACAAAAACTGGGTTTCAAAGGAATAAAAAAAAATCAGACTTTAAAAAATATATAGTGTTCAAATATTCATGGGTCTAGCTAGTGGAGGTTAGCAAAGATAATGGATAGAGATACTGCTTGAAGCTGAGCCAGTAATGTTCAAATGCCCCAAAGTGAATAGGACAGGTGACAAGTAGATCTAGATGCTGTCATTTTCTGACACCAGGTTCTGCCCCTCCTGCTTCATTCTGCATGTTTACATCTGAGCACTCATGCTCACATCCTGAATCTCTATTCTTCCTAAGTCCACAGTATGACCTCATGCCAACTAAGCATGTTTATTCTTTATTATTCAGAGGCACACCCTATTCTGGTCACAAAAGTCTCCTTGGAGATCCTGGAACGTGCCTAGTCCTGACCAAGGCCCTACATGTTCCTCTTCTTTTGACTGAGAATGTTCCTCTTTCTTGTGACAGCTAATCACTGACTTGCAAGTCAATGTTTGCATTAGGAACCAAGGTGCATGTCCTCTTCTTTCTATTTCAAAAAGCCTACAATGCAGGTAAAATTTTACAATAATCTCTTAGCTCCCAAAGAGAAAACAATATTTCATATTTATAGACCTGGAAAGGCTAATCAATTTACCTATAGGAAAACAAAATGTGAGATCCAGAGTTGGGTTTTCAGTCAGAGCTCTTAGTTTGGACCAGCATTTGATGATGGGGTTTACGGCTGATATTCAGTCTTGTCCATTATTAGCTTCTTACACACGAACAATGAGTAAAGTGTACATACCGAACTTTAGCAGAGGCTGTAGTTAAAGAAATGACAGATGTTTGTAGGAGAGGAAGAACACCTATCCCTGACAAAAATAATAAAATGGAAGATGTTTCAGAGATTGTGTTGTTTGGAGCAAGACCTTAAGCTTCACAGTATAAGAAGAGCTACTGTTATTTTCCTGGCCAAAGTGATTAGGCAGTCGATGTGAGAGAGGTTTCTAGGGTAGTATATGCTATAAGGGAATGAGGTTGGGAATCAAGGCAGATGTTTT
The DNA here is from genome assembly GCF_900095145.1 of Mus pahari. NCBI lineage: Eukaryota > Metazoa > Chordata > Mammalia > Rodentia > Muridae > Mus > Mus pahari. The sequence goes on from NC_034601.1 coordinate 65,623,328, forward strand.
GAGCACAGTATTTAAAAGCCATTCAGAAACCTTTTCCAACAAAGAGCAATTGGATGTGGGGGGGTGGAGGGGTAGGTGCTGAAGAAGGGAAAGATATGATCCAATTTGTGTTTTCAGGAAACTCCCTCAAATCATTGTGAAGGTCAGATTAGAGGAGATTCAGCTTGTGGGCAAAGGCCCCAGAGAGGAATTCTTCTGAAATAGAGTAGTCAGTCATTGTGACATAGAGAAAAGACAATATTGCTGAATTAGAATTGAAAAGATTTAGTGTCCTGGCAGTAATAGAGACAAACAAGCAATAACAAGAAAATAAACCAAAATTTTATTTATTTAAAGCCCAGAATTACCTGGAGATAGCCATGAGGTTGAGAAATAATTGAAACCTACATGTTAGGAAACATTTCAAAATAGCTACATTCAATGTGAAATATGAAGTTAAGTAGAAAGGCAATGGGATTCTGGTATATCAGTGAAACTACCAGCGAGGCTGAAATTCCACTGGAGACTGAGAGCATCATTCATCTATCACTCAAGAGTGGCACTTACGGAACAAGTATGAACTCTAAATTCCAGCTTTAACATTTAGTAGCAGTAGGTCTTAAATACATGTAACTGAAAACCTTGATTCATAAAAATTACGTTCAAACAAACAAAGCAACACAAAGCCCCAAACAAGCAAAAGCAGAGTTTGTCACAGCCTTGTCACTGTTGAATGTTACAAGGGTCTGGGAGTGCGCAATCTTCTGAAGTTCTCTGGGTGGAGATGATGATGATGATGATGATGATGATGATGATGATGATGATGATGATGATGGGCTTGGTGACTGTGAAATAATCTATCCTTTAGTTTAACCCCCAAATCTGACATCACTTCAAAGGTTTTCTTTGCTAACATTTATTGAGCACATGGCAGGGAACATGCCATAATTCTTGCCACCAAAATTAACCTGCTAAACCTGAGTCTTCTTGCAGATGTGCTTCTTCTTTATGTAGCAAGCCTAAGATGGACTGAATCTTCAGATGCTTCTTTATATTTTCCTAAAAGAAAATGGACTAACTTAAGGAACTATTATTCTATGCTGCTGATCTGTATGCCATATGAGTTTCAAAGACTCAAGGAATGCCTAGGACATAGACCTAAATTATCATGACTTGCTGCTGGATCCTAGGAGACAGAGGCAGCAAAGTTATTATGGATGAATTTTCTAGAATATTTCTGAATCTAAAATAAAACATAAATGTTAACAATTAAAAATAAGTTCAGGTTTATGGCTGTGATCAGGGATTTGTAGAAGTTATTGTCCTTATTAAGTTTCTATGACTGTGAAAAATACCACAAGAACAAATGGGTACTGAAGGGTTAATTTCACTTTAAAGCTGATATTCCATTATAAATGGAAGGCAGATCCAATACTCAAGGCAGGGAGAGAAGATGAGGCTATGGAAGAATGATGCTTACTGTCTAGGTCCAATGGCCTGCTCAGCCAGCTTTCTTATCCCTTCTAGGACCATGTGTAGACTTGGGATACCACATTCAGCATCAATCATGAAAAGGCTCCCAGTCTTACTTAAAAGCCAATTTGATGGAGATATTTTATAAATTCAAGTTCTCTCTTCCCAGATAACTCTGACCTATGTCAACTTGATTAAAGTTAACAACAACAACAACAATAACAACAATAAACTCAAACAAGATGGGCATGACAACCTTCTAGAAGGGCTTTCTGGAGTTGAATGAGGAATTGTGCAGATAGGAGAGTGGCAGTTAAATGTTCAGTATCTCTACCTTTATCGCACCTTGTAAGTAATGTCTTCGGGACTCCAAGAGTACAATATGTAATCTTATAATTCACTAGCTATGTCTCATAAAAATTCTCTTTATTATATACTTAATATTGCATGGATTTTCCATGAATTTATTTGACAGTCTCAACTGATCTTTCCATTAATGCTAAGAGACAAGGAATCAGAAATTATCTGCCTTTGACAAACAAAGAAACTGAGGCTTAGGCATCGGTGTATTAGTTCAAGGCACTGAGCACTGGTAATACAAGTAGAAGACAAATTTCTAGACTTCTCAGCTTGTAATCATTCATACAGAACACATTTTATTTTCATTTTTGAGGAAGCAGAGAAGCCATGCTTGAGCTCAATAACCTCATAACACACTGTTCTGGGCTAGCTTTTCCCATGTCAGCCAAGCAGGTGAGCAGGCAGTAGAGGAAGAGGGCAGGCAGGATCCCCTTCCCTGCTCTGTGACTATGCCCTTAAGTAAGCCTCAAATACTGCCTGGAATGATATTTTTGTTCATGAAAAAAAAATGTCTAAAAGGAAATCTTAAGTGCAAAATTTCTGATAAACCTAAGGCAATTCCAATATTGGTTTTATTTCTTCTTTCTTTCTTTCTTTCTTTCTTTCTTTCTTTCTTTCTTTCTTTCTTTCTTTCTTTCTTTCTTTCTTTCTTTCTTTTCTTTCTT